>NC_053496.1:123920627-123925627 GCF_905171775.1 Rana temporaria
GCCATCAGTCCGATTTTAAAGCAAGTTCTAAAACTTTGGACTGAAGGACAACAGTCTGATGGGCCATACACACGGTAGGTTTGGACTGATGAAACTGAACCTCAGTCCGTTTTCATCAGTTTGGACTGATCGTGTGTACAAGGCCTCAGAGAGAGAGAGAGAGAGAGGGAGAGAGAGAGAGAGAGAGAGAGAGTGAGAGAGAGAGAGAGAGAGAGAGAGAGAGAGAGAGAGAGAGATAGAGAGACACAGAGAGATACTGAGAGAGACAAAGACAGAGAGAGGGAAATAGACAGGGAGACAGAGAGAAGGACAGACAGAGACAGAGAGAGATAGAGAGGTTGGCAGAGAGGCAGAGACAAAGAGAGAGAGAGAGAGAGACAGAATATAAGAGAATATAAGAGAGAGAGACAGAGAGAGGGGCAGACAGAGAGAGAGATACTGAGAGACACAAAGACAGAGAGAGACAGAGACAGAGGGAGAGAGATACTGAGAGAGACAAAGATGGAGAGAGAGAGAGAGAGAGAGAGGGAGAGAGAGGCAGAGAGACAGAGACAGAAGACGGAGAGAGAGAGCCCATCCCCATGAGAGAGAGGAGAGAGATAGATGGGGAGAGAGAGAGATAGGGGAGAGAGAGAATATATTATTGAAAAAAGAGAAAGAAAGAAAGAAAGAAAGAAAGAAAGAAAGAAAGAAAGAAAGAAAGAAAGGTTGAGACAGAATGGAGAAAAAGATTGCAGGAATGAGGGAGGGAAGACAGAAATAGAGAAAGGAGGAGGGAGGAGGTCTATACTCTATACTGGGCTGGTAATAGGGACATGATGAGACCGATGTGTACTGACTCCAGCTCTCTGTATATGTGTAGTATATTCGGGGAGGGAGGAGGTCTATAGTGGGCTGGTAATTGGGACATGATGAGACCGATGTGTACTGACTCCAGCTCTACTAGGAGTAACCTCAGCAGCCACATCATGAGCCATGTGATGGGAATCCAGCACTTCTATCAAGGGGCTGATGTAGTAAATGTGTTGAGGTCACTGACACCTAATGACATCCTCAGGGACTTCCCAGGGACTTGTTCCATCCTGGAAGAGGACATCGGTCTAGGATTCCCCACTGTGCATGTAAGGGACACCCAGGATGTCATCTGATTGTCACACCATGCAGTCATCCACATCAAATAAAAAGTGACAACACCTGCATGCAAATAGCATGATATTGATGGATGTTTGAGTTGAGCATGTTCTCTCTGTTATGTGTGTTGTATCCTCCAGCGGAATAAGAAAGCTGCCCCCCCTCCATTGACTATAAAATGCATTTTTAGCTGCTTACCCCCTCCTTGGGTTGTAAACTTCTTACCCCAGCTAGAGGAAGTGCTGTGCTGCCTGTGCTCTGATCTATGTACACTTGTAGTATCAGCAGGGAACCCCCAGAGCTTCCCATCTACATTTTGGAATAGACCCCCCCATCTCTAGTCTATTGGCCACAGGGATAGGGGGATAGGGGGATAGGGGGATAGGGGGTTGCTTCCAGCCTAACCAGCTCTGTCCCTGCTGCCCCTTCTTGTGTCTCCCCCCCTTGGCCAGATTAGGCAGATCCTGTCCAGGCTTTCCCTCTCACCAAGCCTGACCTGTCAAGAGGATTATCCAAGTAGGAGATTAATAGGGTAGGCGGGCTGCAATAATAATCGTTTTGTTTGATGTGACAACTTTGATAGGCGTTGATTTACTTACAAACTGATAGGCTTTTAATTGAGCGCTTCCATACAGCTTCAGATGAAAGGAGAACCCGCATTGAAACAGCTGCCCAGTGCCCCGAGTCTCAATACTGATTAGCCATCTCTACTGTGAATAGTTCAAGGCATTTTTTTTTTTTTTTACTTTTTTTTTTTCTTTTTTTTCTTTTTTTTTTTTCATCCTCACATTTCTGCCAGCCCCACTCCTTTCTAAGAGAAAATAAATCATTCCTATTGTGTGCAAATAAAATCGACTTGACATGCCTCGCAATAGCTGGTAGGTAAAAGAGGCCAGGAAGCTCTCTAATTAATTTCGCCTTCACTCGCAGCTTTTTTCTCCTCTGTGAAATGTTACATTACAAAGTCTCCCTAAGAAAGGTACCAGCGGAGATCAAACAAGGCTCCTGTTAATCCGGGGGAATGATAAGATGCAGGAGCAAAGGGGACTATCTGCATCGCGCTGCGCTGGGGCTATTAGCATCGAACCGTCCGGACTCGCGAAAAGGTCGGCGCGCGAGTGAGCGAATCGCGATTTCGCAAAATGCGTCCGACGATAGCGATGCGAAATAATATTTTTCCTTTATTATAACAACCAGCAGGAACGAGTGCTAGATTGAACCAGATTAGCACAGCGATCGTTAGACGTAACGCGCGTGGGAAAATTACAAGGCGCACGACAGACAAATTATTTTATTAGTATGCGGAATTTAGTGCCGACAGTTTGTGCAGCGCTTTACAAAATAATGGGAGACGGTACAAAAAAAATTAAAATTCGCAAGCGATAAGTCTGTTGTGTTGGAATACAGAAGCAGGCTTACGTATGATTTTAGTCATGAAAGCATTCACATGCTCCTAATTACTGCTAACGTAAGCAGTTGTCGCATTTTTTTTTTGCTTTTTACAGGATTTATGGCAAATTGCGCATAAAAAAAATGCATCTACGAGCATTTTTTATTTATGGATCTGAACGCAATTGCAGCGTTTGCAAAGGAGACATTCGCACAGGTTCTTAAATAGAAATGCATTGACAGCATTTTTTTTTTACAGATCTGAACGCAGCTGCAGCGTTTGCAAAGGAGACGTTCGCACAGGTTCTTAAATAAAAATGCATTGACAGCATTTTTTTTTAAGGATCTGAACGCAGCTGCGGCGTTTGCAAAGGAGACGTTCGCACAGGTTCTTAAATAAAAATGCATCTACAGCATTTTTTATTTATGGATCTGAACGCAGCTGCGGCGTTTGCAAAGGAGACGTTCGCACAGGTTCTTAAATAAAAACGCATCTACAGCATTTTTTATTTATGGATCTAAACGCAGCTGCAGCGTTTGCAAAGGAGACATTCGCACAGGTTCTTAAATAGAAATGCATTGATAGCATTTTTTTTTTTTACGGATCTGAACGCAGCTGCAGCGTTTGCAAAGGAGACGTTCGCACAGGTTCTTAAATAAAAATGCATCTACAGCATTTTTTTATTTATGGATCTGAACGCAGCTGCGGCGTTTGCAAAGGAGACGTTCGCACAGGTTTCTAAATAAAAATGGATCTACCGCATTTTTTATTTATGGATCTGAACGCAGCTGCGGCGTTTGCAAAGGAGACGTTCGCACAGGTTTCTAAATAAAAATGGATCTACCGCATTTTTTATTTATGGATCTGAACGCAGCTGCGGTGTTTGCAAAGGAGACGTTCGCACAGGTTCTTAAATAAAAATGCATCTACAGCATTTTTTATTTATGGATCTGAACGCAGCTGCGGCGTTTGCAAAGGAGACGTTCGCACAGGTTCTTAAATAAAAATGCATCTACAGCATTTTTTTTTTACGGATCTGAACGCAGCTGCGGCGTTTGCAAAGGAGACGTTCGCACAGGTTCTAAAATAAAAATGCATCTACAGCATTTTTTATTTACGGATCTGAACGCAGCTGCGGCATTTTCTTTTTTTTTTCATTCAAGTTTGTGTTTATTTCAAATAAAATAGAGTCATTACAATAAAAACTGTAGGATAGGGTTACAATATATAAAATATACAGTGGAATTGAAATGTATTAGGTCAAAAGCAAGAACTTATTCCAAGGAAAGAAATATCCACACAGATCTGATACTAAAACATAAACAATAGCAATTGCAAAAATTAAATGTGGGGGGAGGATAAAAGGAAAAAAAAAAGGGGGCGCAGAAGAGGAAATCTCCTCCTATCACCCCATCGCCCTCCTCATACCGGTACTATATTGAAGCATATTCGTTTCGCTACCCAAGAGGTAATCAGGAATAGGAAGCCCCCCCCCACCTCAATTTTACGTAAGTACTTACTGATCATTACGCAGGGACTTTTGTGCTAGAATAAACATGCATAGAAAGATCAATAACATTTTTATGTGTGTATGAGGCCTAATTTTTTTTGGCCTTCATTTTTTTTATTTTTACATAATTTACATAGCGCCAACAATTTGCGCAGCAAAAAAAATGGAGACAGTACAGTTACAATACAATTCAAGACAAGAGGCTTAGGGGCCCTGCTCGTGAGAGCTTAAAATCTAAAATATATGTTTGTTATGTGATCCCGTTCACACAGCATGCATAATAAATGATTGAAATAAAAAAATGTTTCCTTTATTGTTGTTTCTTTGCAGTAGGCCCTTGGGCAGACTGTTAGCTACTCTGAACTATTTAGTGGAGGGACAAGGCGGGGAAAGACTAAGGCCTCGTACACACGACCGAGTTCCTCGGCAAAAAACAGCAAGAAACTTGCTGGGATTTTTTTTTTTTGCCGAGGAAACCGGTCGTGTGTACATTTTTCGACGAGGAAAATGTCGAGGATCTCGTCGAGCCAAAAAGAGAGCATGTCTTCTTTTTCCTCGACGGGAATGGAAAAACTTGCCTTGTCGAGTTCCTCGACAGCCTAACAAGGAACTCGACAAGGAAAACTATGTGTTTCGCCCGTCGAGTTCCTCGGTCGTGTGTACGAGGCTTGAGTCCCGTCCCCCCCCCATTAACATACAATGCAAAATCCAAGCCTTGAGCTCTTTAACCCTTTGTTGGAACAGACAATGGGGTTGATTTACTAACATTGGAGAGTGCAAAATCTGGTTCAGCTCTGCATAGAAACCAATCGGCTTCCATTTTTATTTTTATTTTTTTGCCAAAGCTTAATTGAACAAGCTCAAGTTCGAAGCTGATTGGCTACAATGCATAGCTATATCAGATTTTTCAATCTACAGTTTTAGTAAATCAACCCCGGTGTGTGAATCTAATTTACAACTGTTAATGAG
>NC_053496.1:124233127-124390627 GCF_905171775.1 Rana temporaria
GAAAAAGGCAGGTGTCTAGTATAATAAAATAACTACCGGTACTTTCTAACTGCCTCAGAAAGTTGAGCAGTGAACATTAAATGTCCGGTATAACTGCCCCAGTCAAAGTGCATTATGATCACTCCCGCTTCCAGGAATGTGCCTATTATCCAGCAACACCATATTATGGAGAAAACACCTTTGTCATCTTCTTTTGCCCTTGTAGCAGGTTACTGACTGTAACGGAATGACCCGTGACAAACAGAGACTTTGGAAGGATGAGGGGTACTCCTGTACCGGCGTCACCAAGGAGTCTTATGTCTAGGGTCACCTTATGTCCGATAGGGCCATAGGGTGACTGAGAAATGATATACTAAATTACAGGACAGGGGACATTACTGATAGCTCATATTGCAGGAGATATTGCAAAGTGTTGGTTTATTCTATGACTCGTCTCTCTGTGTAGACTGTTGACATGTTAAATGAGGCTGGCTCTTGAAAGGCCTTTCATGGTGTGATAACACTGTAAAGCCTATTGAAGCTCAGAGGTGTGAATACCTTTCTGTCGGAGACGGACCGTCGGTCTAAAGATGTGGATTGAGAAGAAATCATTGTGTGATGGTGTTTTGTTTGAATTCTGTTAATGAAGGAATGTGACTTCTCAGGTGGAGTGATTAGGTCATGATAATTATAGACCGGCGCCGACATGTCTGGAATGTTTAGCACTAGCCATCTGAAGGTGTATTGAAGCCCCCCCCCCAGGGTGTGATGGGTGGGTGGAGAGTTTGATTGTTCCTGTGATCACTGAAGCATGCCTTGAAAACTGTATATAAACTTGAGAGCTAACCATTAAAGTTGTCTTGCATTTGGAAACCAGGACACAGAGCAAGTTTCGTTATTCTGGGAAATGGGATGTCTGATGTCTGTTGGATGGTTGGAGAGTCAGATAAGCTGTCGTGGATTGATGGAAGGTCGTAGACGGTGGTAACCGTTACACTGACATACTAGCATAATTAGCTTCCTTAAAGTAGATAAAAATGCCTGACAAAATGCCTGTGATAGTAGCAAGCAAAAGTGTGTAACAAATGCCCAGCAATGCCTGACACAAAGACTCTTCATCAGTGTCACAGGTTTAAAGGCCATGCATGCAGATGGTCCATGAATCTCCAGGTGCTCCCATCACTGTCATAGGAAAATATTGCGCCCAGTGGTCCAATGTCATATGTAAAAATTGGGCCAAGACTGCCCACCTGTACCTCAAGTAAAAATGCCAGACAAATTGTTCATCAGCACCAGAACTTAAAATATTAAAGAATGTTCTGCTTATTTATGTTTTCAATCACTGGATCCAGGAAACACAGGGCTGCAGATTGGGGGGTAGTGATAAGTAATCCCATGATCTGATCTGATTATATCTTGTATAAATAAATCCAGGTAATTCAAAGGGGGAACACCAGGGCTTGAGGAGGAGAGGCTGAGACAGTGTCAGCACATCTAGAGCCGATGACTGGAAAAATAGGATGAGTGTCACTCTGCTGCCCTGTCATTCTGTGGCCCTCTTTTTCTGCCACCCTCCAATCCAAGCAGTCCTTAGTGAAAGCAAGTGCATTAAAAGGGGCTGTTAACCACCCTGGTGGTATGATTATGTCAGATTTTTGCGACTCAAACCGCTACATTGTTTTGCATAGAAATTTGGCGTTTTACATTGTAGGCCGGAAATTCTTAGTCATAACTCACTTAAATCTGTCCAAAGAGTCTAGTAGACATCCCGGGTATTATAAAGTTTGAAACACAAAATCATAAATTATAATATAATAAATAACTATAAATAAATATCGAAAATAATAATAAATATAATAATAATAAAAATGAATCTCCCCACGATTCACTATTGCTCAATTCTGCAAGCATTCTAATTCACCATTGCTGTTTTCTAGCTGGTCTAAAACCACTTTTAACATAAAAGGACACTTTTAGTTGCCATGGACAATCTCAAGTTTCCAGGCAGAAATAACAGTAAATATAATATAAAAGTGCATGCAGGGCATTGGAAAAACCACTAGGAACAAAAAGAGAGGTGAAATGATTTGATACAGTAATGTAATCTGTAAGATTAAAGTGTACTGTATGTGTTATGAATTTAGTACTTTTTGAATTTGCAGCCAGGCTCCGCCCCGTGCGTCATGACGCTCACAGGAAACGGAGCTCGGCACACAGAGGCATCGGGCTGAGGAAACAGTGGGGGGACATTACAGCATCCTGGGGACAAAGTAAGTAACCTGCACCAGGATCCTGCACTGCAATCCTGAGTGTGGCTCGGGGTTACTGCTAATGGTATTGAAATTTAACCCCCGAACCACACTCGGTAAAACCGTCAGGGAGGTTAAGGGGGTGTAATTGCAGTGAGCTGTACAAGTCCCTTGCAAAGTTTCCCCAACCACACCAGTAGTATGCCCACAGACCATCTGCAATAAGCATGTGGACTGCCTCCAACGATCTTCTGTAGTATTCCAAACCAAAAGACAAATGCAAAGCCTCCTGCGCTTGAGAGTGGACCCCAGAGATAGCGGTTGCCTAGATCCCCATCGTGGCTTTAATGGAGATGCTGTGCCTTGCTGCCCTCTTACGACTGGGGAAGTCAGGATGCACTGAAACCATAAAACAAAACAGAGGACGCACCAGCCTAGTGCATTATCCTTAAAACATTGGTATTATGGTAAATATTATTCTCACAAACCAACAGCTGCAATCTCCATACCACACATCCTAAAGATACAATACGATCCAATATTACAGACAGATGTCCATATGAAACGGCATGCATTGCGAATCTTATGTTATATAATATGTACAATTTAAAAACAACACTTTGCTTGATATGGGCCATTGAATATGCAGCAGCATGTGGTGCTGGCTTTCAGATGGATCGCCGTTATTAAAAGCTCCATGTGCACAAGCCACACAAGCAAACATACAGGCACAAAATATATGGTTTTAAATATGTGTATGCTTTTCTATCTTGTGCAATTAGATCGATCTATAAAAATGGGGAGCCTTACCCTCTACCTGTAAATGACGGGGTCAGTGACACCGTTTTATGATCTTCTGTAGTATACAGTATATGCTGAGTATTACGTGAGGCTTTTTGATGGTATCATGGTCACCTGTAGCTTGAAAGCTGACCACCACTGCCTTATTCTGCTCTTGGTTCTTGTACACAACCAGACATGGTGAACTTTAAATAAATGGCTGGATAGCTCAGGCAGGGTATCAGCTTGGCACTTTTTATTTTACAGGGTAATGTTTCACTGACAGTAAGGCCCCATACACACGAGAGGATTTATCCGCAGATACGGTCCAGCGGAATGTATCCGCGGATAAATCCTCTCGAGGATTTCAGAAGATTTCTATGCGATGGCGTGTACACACCATCGCATTGAAATCCGCGCTGAAATCCTCTGGCGATGACGTGTCGCGCCGTCGCCGCTATTATGACGCGGCGACGGGCGCTGTCATATAAGGAATTCCACGCATGCGTCAAATCATTACGACGCGTGCGGGGAATCCCTTTGGACGGATGGATCCGGTAAGTCTGTACTGCTGGAATGGATTCCAGCAGATGGATTTGTTGTGCATGTCAGCAAATATCCGATCTGCTGGAATCCATCCCAGAGGAGATTTCTCCGCGGAAACAGATCCGCTGGCGTGTACACACCATAGGATCTATCCGCAGAAACCCATTTGCTGGGATTTATCTGCGGATGGATTCTATCGTGTGTATGGGGCCTCAGTCTTATGATGTGCGGATGGCTGGGTAATGCTCCTGGCAGCCCTGCTGTCTTAGGCCACAGTCTATATTGTCTATTTAGAACTACAGCCTTCGTGGTAGGGCAAATTTTAAAATATGAGCCTCAGGTGCTGTTCCCACATATTGCTTTTCTAGAGGAGCCCTACAGCTCATACCATGTCCTTATACTGTAAAGTGAGAAGGCAGGAAATTATGCTAAGTCTAGGTCACTTTAAAAAAAAGGGAGAAAAACAGGCGTTCTGTCAGATTAGAATGGAGATTTTCTTCCTTTGTCTGCTTTTGTTTCTTTGGAAAAAGCAAATCAATTTGTCTACCCCAATTTATCATGAAAACCAAGTTGACATTAATTGGGCTGTGTCATTACAACAACGGGTCAGATGTGCTCTACTTTAATAGACTTTACAGATTCTTAGTTTTATAGATATACCAAAAGAGCTCCAGTGCATTAGAGAAAGCTGAGGTCAACCCCAGAGTCACCCTGAAGAAATAAAAAGAGAAGGATTTATATAGCATGTACAGGGATTGTTGAAAGGAAGCAGGGGCCAGGAACAGTGATTGTGCCAATAGAATCACAAATTGGAATGCAGCAGCTAAAGCACCAAAGGGTTCTGACCATGCCCCGCAGAGTAATAATTACTGCCGAAGAGCAATGTGATGTGTTTGTCATTCTCTATAGAACAACTTTATACTGATCAGACCAAAAGGTTGAAATGCGAGAATAAAGATGCCACTTGTTGACAGACAACAAAACATTTTTAAGTTCTCCCAGCTAATAAAAATGCATAATACAATACTTTAATGAACGTGAGAAAAGCTAATATGTAATCCAGGACCTGAAACTAACAAAAACGTTGTATGTGTGTCAATTATTGATCTGTATATGCAGATCAGGGTATGAAAACACATATAAGTGTAGCGCTACCCCCGAAGGAGCCGCTGATTTGTTTTTGGGATCGGCATATTGAGTTACCTTAATGTGACTTATGGATGCAGTTGGAGAACAAAGCAATGAGCGAAAGTCCAGACAATGAATGAAGAGTTTTCCAATGCTTTATTCCAGGCCAAACACGGCCAACATCAACATTTAGTGGGAAGAGCAGGTTGATGAAGAAAAAAGAAGAACCTTGCAGTGTCAGGCCCGGATATTAATTGAGCAGTACTTGCTCAATAGAGTACCAAACTTTTATTCGTCGCCACTCTCACACGCTACGTGGAGTTCCAGGCTCTGGGCCCTCCTGGTCTGGAGCAACTGATGCTACCAAGGGGCCCCAGTGACTTACTGGGTCCCCCTTCTACTGAGGAGATCCCAGGCTGTATGCCGTTCAGTGGGGGATCGGCTTGAGGAGAACCCGGAGGCAGGTTATCCAAAAGAGCTTGAACGAACCATCGGGGATCTGGTGACCGGTACATTGACAGGTACACTTGCAATGTCAACCTGTGACCCTAACGTGATTTACTGGGAGGATTTGCTCAATCATTTAGCTCATCCAAGTACTAGGCCTGTGGCAAAAGTCTCAGTAGAGCCAGGCCTGTGGCAGAGGCCTGCTCCTCCCAGCAACCTTAAAGTGGCGCTCCGGCTGCCAGGCCTGTGGCAGGGGTCTGTCTGGAGGCACTTCACCCACTCTGGCTGGAGTAGCGACGAACTGTGCTACTACAGAAAGCAGGACTGTTTTCCTTCTTTCCTTCTATCTAAAGCCTGATACCGCAAGGTTCCTTTACTTCATCAACCTTTCCTGTTCTACCTCAAGTTGATGTTGGTCGTGTTGGGCCGAGGGATAAAGCATTCAGAAAACCTTATCTGCTGATTGGACATTCAGTTTCTGCTCTACTCACTACCTTCACCCCTAGACATCACATAGAGGTAACTCAATACGCCGATCCCAAAACAATCAGCGGCTCCTGAGGGGGTAGCGCTACACATTTTTCTACATACATTTACATTTTTGGTTTGGACTTGATTGAAATGTGCCTTTTTCGTGCAACTAAGTAATATCCTAGAGAAGTGGCATTACTGTTTTGCAAAAGTAGCTTACTGTCTATTTTTTAAGTAACATCAGTACTGTTCATTTACGTTATATTTAACAAGCATGTAAAATGTAATACTGTTAAAGGTGTGACATTAAAAATCTTAAAATGTTTTAATGAAATGACTTATCCACATACATTTGCTACCCTACCCCCTGCTTGACATGGAGGTGTTTTAATAACCTTAGCCCCTATGAGTTTACCTGTTTTTTTATTCTTGTCCTTTCTTTCTTTCCTTCACCCCATTTCTCATTCTTTAATAAACCTGTCTCACAAACTTAAAAAAGCAGGTTATTGTCCCCTTGTTCATTTTATTAGGATATGTTAGTACATTTACTCAGACACCAGACACCATACAACATATTTTAGTTTACATGGTTATGTGTTAATTCCTTATACTGAAGTGTGAGGCGCAGTGCACACAGCCTAATTATTAGAGTAGTTTGCAATGTAAAATGTTATTAAAGGTGATAAAACACGCTTTTGAGGAGTCCAAAGAGCTTGGAAAGCAGAGAGAACGGAAAAAAGATTTACGTTTTGGAGAGGAAACATTGAGAAGCTTGAACAGCGTTGTGACACATGTACATCTAAAATGGGGACTTGGTTGCTCTGAATATATGAAATGCAGGCTTTTATTAATATATCTGCAAACAGTAAGGTGCTGCAACCCAATCGATTAAGGAAATACCTTGAGCAAATGTGTGCACAAGCCACAGCAGAGTATAATCCAAATTGATGCTAAACAACTCTGTATGATCCTTTTTAAAATCTTATTTTTTTCACAATTCTACAGCGAAGTTGACATGTTTCAGCCTCAATCAGAGAAAAAGAAAGAATTGCGCTAAAACTCATAAAACACTGTGCATGAATAGTGTGATAATTGACAAATAAACATTCATATATAAATTCTGGAATAAACAGTGATAAATTCCCAAAAACATATAGAAGTCCTTGTGTCACGTGATAAATGTTGTATGATATTACACGAGTCCTCATAAATGGGAAGCCAGGCACTTTACACCAAAAAAGGGCCCATGAATCAATTAATCAGAAAACAAAACACAAAAAAAGTAGAATGGAAGAAAATTGTCTGTGAAAAAAAAGAGGAAGAAAAAAAACGATTCTCCTCCACCAATGTAAAAAAAATCATAAATGATGTATTCTTGAGTGATGTACATATATGGTATTGGTGTTGAGTGACCATCCAACAGAAAAAAAACTCCACCAGAAGAGCACACCGATCTGCTTACCAGATTTCGTTGGTCCCTTATTACAGGGCACCTCAGATCGCATGTAGGTAATTCAAACAGCAGGACTCAGCGGGATATGGGCAGCCTGAAAAGGGTCATCTCCACCATCCAATGATGACGATCATATATAAATGGAAAGAGACAAGGGGATGCCTCAATAGTGTAAAACTTTTTTTAAAAAATTCTTAAAGAGTATTCATATGTATAAAAACTCACACTTTTGCCGTATAAAAGAAGCCTTGAGTCCGCTGTACCGGCCGGATACAGACAGACAGACCCGTCAGTTGGGAAATTGTTGAGCAGTCCAGGGGGTGATGCCAGTGTGCCGCTCGTTCCGCCCGACTAGTTTCGTGAAAGACTCACTTCATCATGCTTTGGGCCTGACTGAGTCAGTGTCAGGCCTGCATTTCAGTGCTAGCTGGTGCTGGAGAGTGAGATCATTTGTCAAGTAAAGTGCTGGAGAGAGTGAGAGATCAAGAGTTGAGTCTGTGCTGGAGGAAATTGTATATACTGGAGATGTATAAAGTTTCAGTCCCTATATTTTCTGCAATCAATTGGGCATCTCATATCTACCCTATCCCCATACAAGTTTAATCCCCTCAAAACAAAATGCATGGACTGTTTTCTGTCTGGGAGTGACTGAAGATTGGGTGCCTGGCTGGGTGACAGAAGGGTCACAACCACCAGCAGCCCTTACGGGGGTACCACTGCAATAGGATAATCAATCAATAGCTATACAAATGCTATTAAAAGACCTATACAAAACAGCATATACACAATTAAATGTATATATACTGACAAGAAAGACAACATAAAGTAAATGGAAATAAAAAATACAATGTATTAAAAATGCACATGCTGTGAGATGAACAGGGAGGATGACCAAATGTCACAAAACGCTAAGGGAAGGTGGGAGAGGACAGGTTGAAAACAACAGAGTTGGAGATCAAGGTCCCATCTGAGGTTTAAACCCTAAAGGGACCCTGGTTTGTTATTTGAAGATCCACCAAGTCTCTCACCCCAAAAGGCGCCTCTCTCTGTCTCCCTTCCAAAGCATATGGGCCAATCTCTTGATACCGAGCAATCTAAAAGAAAGGAAGATCCCCTGCATGGTATTCCTTAACATGTCGTGAAGCATTAGAAATATGTTTAACGTTAGGGTTGCTGGAATCACAGTAATTCTCACGAATCCTGTTCATTAATGAGCATGTAGTTCATCCTACATATTGAGGGTTACATGTGGAGCAAAGAATTAAATATACAATTAATATACTGTCTAACAATAAATTGTTCACTTTTTACTGAAGAACTAAAGTTTTTTAATGATTTTTTAAACATAGGTCATAATCTGTATCACCATTTCCCTAAAAATTTACGATTACAACATACTGTACCTGGGTCCTGTACAACTTTCCAGGTAATAAAAGGTTCTTGGCTTTGGTGAAGTTAGGCACTACTGGGTAAAACTGCCACATTCAAAAAAAACTCCTACATGAATTCAGCAATTCATTTCACAGTATATATAGCTGGAGCTGCCTAAGCCATAATTGGTTGAGTGAATATCAAAATCGATTTCCACACACCGTACTGCAATGGAAAAACAAAACCCAAACACCTGGATTCAATAAAATCCCACAAAACAGAGCCAGATAACGCCAGTTGGCAAGTACTGGGCTTCAATAAAGACTCCACAAGTCATTACTGAATCTTGAGTTCACTTAGTGAATACGACCTTAAGCAAATTATTGCGTGGTGAGACCTACTAGTTTCAACAGACACATGGGGTGGGAGATCTTACCACATGTATAGTTACCTGCACTTTAAGCCATTAGTGTAATGTAGTCTAACCAGATTACTTTAACCCTTTGGAAATGTTTTTTTTTTTTTCAATAAGACTAATAGACTGCCTGGAATATGCTGGAAAACCTTTGTTTTGTAGATGGAAGTAGTAAATGTTTTTTAGAGATGCTGAAAGGTTCTAGCTTTTCACATGCTGCTATACAATAGTTCCCTTTAAAAGAAATGTGTAGTGGTTTTGTTCATATGTTTGTTTTAGAATAAAAAAAACGTATGATATTTTTTTTTTTTAGTCAAGGAAATATTGCATATGCATACAGTATGTTGCATTTTGTAAACCAGCAGTAGTTTTCAGCTTTCTTTCACATTTGTGTCTCTATCTTTTTACAGCCTGTTGAAAAGCAAGCTCCAGTAATAGTATTATTACTAGCAGTTACTGTATGTTAACCACTTGACCTCCAGAAGGTTTTTTCCCCCTTTGTGACCAGCCCATTTTTTGCTATTCAGCACTGTGCTATTTTAACTGGCAATTGGGCAGTCATGCAACACTGTATGCAAATGACAGGGGCACCGCCCCCCCCTCCATCCTCTCCACCCCCTATATGCAGTGGATAGGTTCATGCATAGCATGAATCTATCAACATCTGCTGCTGCTGCCCCCTATTCATGTCACCGGGCATATGAATTAGAGCGGCCAGGTTTTTTTTTTAAGAAAATGAGTAGAGCCATAGGCTCTAATAGGCTTCAAAATAGGGTGGGCTCGGGAAGCAGAGCATTGCGTCTGGAGCCTACCCAGGTGCATTGCAACACTGATCCTCCTCCTGGGCCAATCGGGAAGCAGGTATGAAACCTGTTTCCTGACTTGCCAAAACGTTGGGCGATTCTATTGGACTCCTATGGCCAGGAGGAGTAGAGAGGAGACACCGCGGAAGCTGCTCCAGGGGAGGACACCAGTCACTGCAGCAGCTTTCCTCCAGCTGTGTTAGTGCCGCAGGGGGGTAGTGCCCCAACAACGGCGGCCCGAGGGGGGTTGTCTGCCACCCCCACCAAAAAAAACGCCAGCCACCACTGAGTCACGCACTCTCTTCAATGATCAGCAATCTGAAAGAGCCTAATTTCAGGGAGCAATATACCAGAGAAATATTTCAATTTGCATAGTGTGTTTTGCTTAATGAGGAGAGATTTGGAGAAAGCATGCTTTATACTGTATATATTTTTTATTGTTTTCATAAAGGTTTTATTGGATTTTTATGCATATAACTGTACAACTTCAGCACATCTAAAGGCATCAGACATAAATCCACAGCATAGAATCAGAATAGGAAACGTACTCAATAACAAATAATTAGAAGGTGAACAAGCATCTTAGTACCACAGTACACAGTGTAAAAATAAAGAGGATATATTAGACTGATAGTCCCAGGATCATATGTGTTAATGAAGAGATGTAACATAACAAAGGTACGAAAATCAGACTCCTAGTATTGCAAAAGTAACAGGGGATGTAGGACAAAATGGTTTAGGGGGAGGGGTACTCAGAAGGAAATACCTGGGGAAGGAAGGAGGAAAAAAGGGGGTAGGGAAAGGGGTTGAGAGGGTAAAGAGACAGGGGTGAGATGGGTGCCTAAAGCATAGAGGGGGGTAGGGTCAGGAAAAAAGGGTGGAAAGGTGAGGTAGGCTTATGAAGGGGAACTCTCTCATAAATCCCCTATAATTTATTAATGTAGATTTTTTTATGTTGGTCAGAATTTTTTAAGATTACTTGCCACTAAAATGGGGTCTTTTAAAGTGTACGCTCACCTTTTCAGGAAAAACATTAAAAGGTGAACAAACAGCCTACATCCTCCCCACTCTCCTGGTCCTCGCCGTACTTACTTTCATGGGTGATAAGCTGTCATTGCCCACGCAGGTGGTATAGCAGTTCAGGGTTTTAAAATCTCTGCTCTTCTCCACCTTTTTTTCTGTAGGGCTTCAGGAATGGATGAGATTGGTCAGCAGTGGCACAGAGCATTGCTCTGATTTATCCCAGAAGCCCTGCAGAAAGAAGGGGGAGAAGAGCGGGGATTTCAAAACCCTGGACTGCTATACCACCTGTGTGGGCAATGACAGCTCATCACCACCCATGGAGTAAGTACAGCAGGAACTGGAATATGGAGGGGGGGGTGGAGTGGGTATAAGGTGTTAGCCACCTTTTAATTTTTGTAAAGTGAGAATTAGCCATTAAAGCCTCCTAGGCTGGGCTTCTCCTCTGGGTCAAAAGAGTGCAATTTGTTTAGCACTCCTGTGACCTGTTTTCAGCGGAGAGCGGTCTGAAGTCCACTCTCCGCTGACGTCACTACCATCAGTTGAGGCAGCGTGTCATCACGAAGTCTGGATCCGTCAGCTGCTTTGATTGATGACAGTCTCAGCGTCTCAGCAAGCCACTGAGACGACCACTCCCCACCCCTCCACAGCTTAGTGCATCCAATGAGCATGGAAGAGCAGAGCAGGAGCGATGCTGACTTGGGGGCGAGTGAGAACCGAGCCATTGGCGATGTTAGGTGGCTTGGTTCTCAGTGAAGAGACGGCGGGGGACAGATGCAGCATCGGTTTGATGCTGCATCCACCTAGGTAAATATAAATAAAATAAAAAACATACTTCTCTTTTAATGAAAACTCAATGGTAGGCTTTCATTATACAGTAACCACTTTTAAAATATGTTTGCACTAATATTACAAAAGTTTACAGTATAGTAATTTTTTACTTTTTTATTAAAAAGCTGAGTGCAATTTCAAGTGTCACACTCCCTAGCTTCCACCTGGTAATACATTTAATCTAATGCTGTACATCTAATATGTTCTATTAGTACTAAATTCATTATAATAAAAAGTGACTTTTCCTTTTGGGGTTTTATTCACATCAATGCTTATTTACATGCATTTTTATTAATTCATTTTTTTTTCCTTGCTTGACTTTGCCAGAAAATCACTTTGATGCCTTAAATATCGATGTTTAATAAATTACACCAAAACGAGTGACTAAAGAAAAAAAAATTGGCATGCAAAGCAACTTTGCTTAAACGTATTAAATGTGTTCTTTAATACCTTATTTTGAGCTTCTAGACTGGTTTAGCAAAGAGACACTATTTATCAAATGTTTTTACTCAAGATTCACAAAACTTTCCACCAATTTATAGATTTAAACACTGTGGGGTTGATTTACTAAATCTAGGGTGCGGAAACCAATCAGCTTCCAGGTTTTTTCCTCAAAACTTTATTGAACAAGCTGAATGGCTATCATGCACAGCTGCACCAGATTTCAAACTCTCCAGTTTTAGTAATTCAACCCCAATGTGAGTGGGTATTGTAAGCACCACATCCATAAAGTTAATACAAAAATATATAGAGCAAAAAATTGGATATTGGATAAAATTGGAATTTTAGAGGTACTTAAAGGAACACTAAAGGTTTGTTTTTTATTAGATCGGTTGATTGCTATAAGCTAGAGCATTTACTGTAAATATCACTTACCTCATTTTTCTTTTTGACCTCCAAAATACAGTAATCCAGGTTTGAAAATGTCATTTCCTGTCTCTCCTCTTCTTGCTTTCCACCAGCATCTGAGCCGTTTTGCATGGTGGAAAGCAGAATGTGCTCACCCCCTCCCTATGACTACAGCCCTGCGTGAAGATGCTCTCTTATCCCTCACAGGCATGGAGGCTAAGCCTAATGGGAACTGTAGTTCCCATTAGGCTGTGATGTAGCAAGAATGAATGTGCACCGCAAACCAGGAAGTCAGTGAGAATAATGATTCAGGATTGACGGAGGTGAATAAAACAGCTCGATTTCAACAGGTATCAAACTAGTTATAATGCAAAACATTACTTTTTACTTTATCAGCTACTGTCAGACTTTAATTTAAGAGGAAAATATTTTTGTCTTTACAACCCCTTTAAGAACTCAGGAATGAACAAGAGAAACTTATTAACGCAAAACATCATTTGTATTCCATATCAAAAAAAGTTAAAACTGAGCCAAAGATAAAACATTGGTAATACGATCAATATATATTCAGTTAAAATATTGATAAAAGACCCCTTTGCTAAACCATTCTAAAAAAATAATGCAGTGCAAAAAAGGATGAGCATGTTCAAAGTGCTAAGCCATGGACTGCAATTGAATTTTAGTGAACTGTAATCAGGTCAGTTAAGAGATGACACCTAATTATTACAAAAAAAAAAAGCATTTTGGATATTATTTTTGACCTTTGCTGTGAATTATTAAACAAGCCTATAAATTTCCCTCAAAAGACGAAACACATTTTTCTAGTCAACACTATATTGCGGTAAAAGCAATATTAGTGCTTATAGCAATTATTTATATCTTATTGTGAATCACTTAATCTTCTATTGTGCACATTCTGACAATTCCAAATCGTTTTATCAATCTATGACTTTTGAATATTTCTCCCCAGGAAGATATAAGAAATAATTACAGAATAAAATGTGAAGTAAGAAGACAGGAGCTGCATTTAATTGCTAGAAACTAAAATGATTTCATTGGATATTTTAGAGCTGAGGGCTTATATGGTTAAACCCTGGCTTGGAAACTGTATGTCACCTGGCAATGACTTAGTTGGCACTCTGGATGTATGGCAATACTGGAGAGCCTAGAGAAAGCAGCAGATGGACGGTGTAGTTATTACAATGCCATTACTATGCATACAATCTTCAGGTGCCCTCTGCAAATACCTTCAAACAGGTAATGAGGCCACAAATGGGGATGAATGGAGCAATTCTCTTCTGGTAATCACATACGCATTATGCACTATCACCTATTTGATGAGATGGGAGCAGAGTCAGGGCGTAAATGGTGGCTACAACTGTTTGATTCACCTAAAACCTATTTATACATTTACAACTTTCTGACTCATTCAGTAGCCACTGAGAGGCACAGTGGCTTAGTTGTTAGCACTTCCTTGGAGCACCCGGTTCTTGCTTCAAATCCTGGCGGGGAAACTATCTGCATGGAGCTTGCATGGTCTCCCTGTGCTTGCATTGGTTTCCTTCCGGCACTCTGATTTCCTCTCACAATCCAAAGACACAAAAACATGCTCATAGGTTAATTGGCCCCTATCTAAAATTAGCGTTAACATGTGTGTGCATATTATTGCATGTGAGATAGGTATTTTAGATTGTAAACTCTTTGAGGTTAGGGCCTTATATCAATGTACAGTATGTAAATCACTCTGTAAATTGTTGGTGTTATTTAGGTGTCTGTAATTAATAAATAAAGCACATGCTGTAAAGTAACCAATAGTAGCCAACTAGAATCTTTTTTTTAAAGCAGAGTTCCACCCAAAAATGGAACTTCCGCTTTTTAGAACCCTCCACCCCTCCGGTGTCACATTTGGCCCCTTTCAGGGGGAGGGGGGTGCAGAAACCTGTATAATACAGGTATTTGCGCCCACTTCAGGGAGAGACTCCCATGGGAGTCACTCCACTTCCCGTCCCCCCCTGCTGCCTTCTGGGAAACACACTGGTCCCAGGAGACAGCGGGGAGACAGCGGGGACCACTGGGAACGAGCCACGCTACTCTCGCATGGGAACCGGGCAGTGAAGCCGCAAGGCTTTACTTCCTGTTTCCCTCACCGAGGATGGCGGTAGGGGCAGCAGAGAGACAAGTGATTGCTCGTCTTCTGCTGCCGACATCGCGGGCAAGCTGGACAGGTAAGTGTCCATTTATTAAAAGTCAGCAGCTGCAGTATTTGTAGCTGCTGGCTTTTAATATTTTTTTTCGTAGGACCTCCGCTTTAACTTATGCCAGTAAAATGAAATCTCATTGTTAAAAGTAAACATATCTCGTGCACTGCTCTATGCACACAACAAATGACATAGTCCATGGTCTCTGATGCATCTCAGGATTGAGCAAGAGACTATGGCTACATTCCTACATTTAGTGAGACCATGGGGAACGAACATAGCCACCTAAAAGGAAGTTGGATCACAGCAGGAACCAAAAGGTACTGTATTTGGAGATTGGGAAGAGGCTGAGATCAATAGAAGGTATGTGTTAAGAATACATACTTGAATAGAATTTAGTTTTTCTAATCCAGAGTTTAGTGTCACTTTAAATTTGAGTTTACTAGATTTTAATCTAAAACAGGCCCTACAGAAATATTGTTAGCGATAACACAGATACTGGGCAGTCTTTTTCCTATTTTACAACTTTTGGCCCACAAAGCTGTTATACGTGGCCACTGTATAGTCAAACCGTATAGTTAAGTTTTACATCTTAAGAAAACAAACAGGCCCTCTGAGTACAGCTGGAAACATGAGATCTGGCTTGCTGTATGTAAACCATGGTACACATTTATACTCAAATCAGAGAATTAGCAAAGCTAATACTTTATTAGCACACAAGCCTAGAGGGAGGGTGTCCAAATCCACCCTACACACTTTCCACACATTGCTCACAGTCCTTGTAAGATTGCACAAATACACAGTGACTACAACACTACTCACTACCAAGACATACTCTGCTTTCAGAAATAAAATGATACTTCATTCATGAATGGATATATCCACATTTTGTCAATATATGCATGCCTAATTTTACTTGTGCAGAAGTTAACTCTCTCAACAACCCTGTAATAGCAGAGGAAATCAAAGACATTATTAGACATCTTCCAAAAAATAAAGCACCCAGATAATCTAACTTACCTTTACTTTAAACCGTTTTCTACCTCTCTCATTCCGTACTTGACTACATTATTTAATTCCATTCTAAAAGGTAACCCTATACGTGTTACAATCCTATACCTTGGTTTTCCCCAAACCAGGGAAAGATCCACAAGACCCAAGTAGTTTCTACTCTAGAGCAGTGGTTCTCAACCTCAGTCCTCAAGTACACCCAACAGGCCATGTTATGGGGAATTTCTCCTAGACAAAATAGCTGTTCAAAATACCAAGCCATTGACTCTGAATGCAAACTACTTCACTATTTTATCACCCAAAAATTTCCCGTATCTTACCTTGACAAACAGAACTCCAGATTTTCCCTCTGTCAGGGCTGGACTCAGGCCTTCCTTCTCTGAGCTGGCCTCTTAGCTGTCGGCTAATTGCCAGCTCCTTTATCTCCACAGTGTCTCACCTGTTGATGATCTGCTCGTCAGCCCTGCCTACTTAAAGCCTTCAAGCTCACTTCATCTCTGCCTTCGCCTTTGTCAACATCACAGAGACTTTCTCCTGCGTTCCTGTTGTGGACCTGTTCGGCTGGCATTCCTTCTGGCTCCTGATCCTGCTTGTTGGACTACTACGTTTATCTCTGGCTCCCTGACATTGGCTTGGCCGACTACCCGATCCAGTTACTGAACTCTGGCTTGTTTGACTACGCTTACTCTGTTTACGTTTTTATTATTATTATTATTATTATTATTATTATTATTATTATTAAACAAGTGTGATTTAACTGTACTTCTGTCTTGGCCTGATTCATGGTTTCTGACACCCTCGTACTCTTCTCCCCTTCAACCTTTTTTTTCCCTGTATCATCTCCAGGTGCACCTTCAGAACAATGCCACCTTATCTCTCTACTGATCTGGTCTTTGGGACAAGGGAGTCCCTTTCCTATCCTCTCAATTATTTTTAAAAAGTTTCCCTCTTGAACCATAGAGACTACCTTTGCAAACCATAACTACTCAACATTTTTCAATAATCCAGTGGATTTAGGACACTGTACCACTTTTGCCTAAGGGTTACCCTCCAGGCTTACTCGACCGGGTCTACTACAAAGGAATCCTGAAACAATCCATGACTCTAAATCTTGGCTTATTTTATTTTCCACATCATGTAAAAACTCAATAAAAATCACATTCAAGCAGAAAAAAGTGAAATTGTATTTTCTAGACAAGAAACAAGTGTGTCCTACCTCAGTGGTGTTCTTGTTTTCACTGCTCTCAGCAAGCACCATCAATCTCCATCTACAAAGTTTTAACTTTTTGAAAGATAATCCTTGCACAGGGCTAAGCATGCACAGGGCTAAGCATGCAGCATCTGACTTTCACATAATAGTACTTAGGTACTGTAATCGGCGCTTCTGTCGCCACGTGCGTTCCAGCGTGGAACGTGGAAGTGCCACTCGAATTAGTGCTTTATGCACTTCACATGCCTCCCTCTTATAAAGGGGACAGCGTGGATAGTACACACTGTCCTATTATTTTCAGCCGTAGCCTGCTTGGCTACAAATGAACTACAGGTACCAACTATCCCTAAGCTGCAGACAACGCCACGCTGGATCCCTGCCATATCCAACCTAATCACCAAGCTGGATCCATGCTGCCATGGAAACTGCCATTACTGGGGCTACCCTAAGATATCTTCCTTCAGGAGACCCTGCACTACAGAATCCCAAGGCTGCTATTACCTTACTGGAAACACTCATCCCTGCAAATGGATAAGTACTATTATTGCTCTAGAATTACTCAATTCTTATACAGCCTTTTCATAGTACTGTATTTAAATCTGGCTTATTCCATACCATTCTGCTGTTTGGGATTACTTAAGTGTGCTTTTAGCTGACCGCTGTGGAATATCTTTAAAGGGACATATACTCTCAAATCAATTAAGCAAAATTACCTTTTTTAAGTAAATTGCTACTTGCATACAGTATTTTCATATGCTACGTGCTTGACATTTGTTGTTACTTGTATACGGTCTTCTGCCCTAAAATACTGAACTTGTTTGTTATACCTTTTTTTGGCTAAGGATAGAAGGTGTGTTATGCCTTCTTCCTTAGTAGCCCAATGCATTCCTTTATGTAAAGTGATATGATGAAGAGAACCCCCAAACTCCTGTTCTCTTATTGGAGTGACGCCTGGGGTCCAGTACTGATAATCACTTGCATAGAGAAGTGCATTGGAATCTTTAATGCAGTTGTGCTCATTCACGCTTATCGTAATCTTTCAGGGGTTGGACACATGTTGTAATACATCCACCCTTATTAGCTCAACGCATTCTTATATGTGAAAGTGATATGATGTAGAGAACCCCCAAACTCCTGTTCTCTGATTGGAGTGATGCCTGGGGTCCAATACTGAAATTTCACATAACATAGAGAGGTCCATTGAAATCTTTGCTAACCGCAGTTGTGGTTCACTCCCATTCACTGTAGTTTGTGACAGGTATGACCATTTGCTCCCATACTCAGAGTTACTTGATTCGTTGTGCTTCAGTGGCATATTAGTGTAAATGGCGAAATGAAAAAAATGAAAAAAAAATTAGTGTGTTACTTTGCCTAATAACAGGTGTCTCCCTGGCCAGATTTTTTGTCCCAACCACTGATGCCAGGAAGTGTCCCCATGACAGGAGCACCAGCCATTTTGCTGAAGAGAAGGATTGTGATTGGTTGCCTACCTGAGGCTGGACTACATCAGGAAGGAAGTCAGCACTACCCACTGATGCATGCAGAAGGAGGAGAGCTGGGGTGAGGAGAAGGGATTACAAGGCTGCAGAACAGACAGAGTAGGGCTGCTAGGTTGTTATACTGAGAGAAGAGAAAGCTACAGTTTACAGAGCCGCAGAGAAAGACTGTGTTGAGTTCTGCAAGCAGAGGAGAGAACCCCATAGATCTTGCCTGGGATTTGTGCTCAATTACTTTATAGAGGGCAAAGGCACAGGCTTGAAAGTGGAGCTTCTTATTGTTGCATGTTCTTTTGCCTGGCCTCACAGAATCAACTGCTGACCTGAGGACACATATAGGGCCGGATTCAGGTAGATCGGCGCATCTTTCTGCCGGTGTAGCGCATCTCATATGCGCTACGCCGACGTAACACAGAGAGGCAAGCAGAGTATTCACAAAGCACTTGCTCCCTACGTTGCGCCAGCGTAACGTAAATTATTCGGCGTAAGCCCGCCTAATTCAAAGTAGGTGGGCGTGATCCATTTAAATGAACCGTGACCCCATGCAAATGATGGGCCGAACGAAAGGCGCATGCGCCGTCCCGTAGACGCTTCCCAGTGCGCATGCTCAGAATTACGTCAGAACGAATGCCTAAGATACGTCGAATCACTAAACGTAACTTACACCCAGCCCTATTCACGTAGTCCTACGTAAACAACGTAAAATACGACGGCTCTTCCGTGGTCCATACCTTTGCATGGGATGTGCCTCCTTTAGGTGGAATAACTTTACGCCGGACGTACGCCTTACGTAAACGGCGTATATTTCTGCGTCGGGCGCAAGTACGTTCGTGAATCGGCGTATTTCCCTCATTTGCATATTTGCAATGAGGCGGCCAGCGTAAATATGCGCCCAAGATACGAAGGCGTAGGAAAGTTACGTCGGTCGGAGGAAGCCTATTTTCAGGCGTATCTAGTTCTATGGGCACGGCACATAGATACGACGGCGCACATTTACACTTACGCGGCGTATCTGTAGATACGTCGGCGTTAGTGTTACGTGAATCCAGGCCATAGTCTACATCTTTAGTGGTTAGAGGCTGTTTGGCTATACTTTTTCTTGTGCTAAACTTGCTGGTTGCCTTGCGATTTTGCTACCATCAGGGGAATCCGACAACAATGTTTTGGGTCATTCCATTGGATTACAAATGATCTCATATTGAGAGTGGGTGCTCAAAATGGAGTTTAAGGTTCCCACCACTGCCAGATTTTATAGCTATCTTTCACTGGCCAATGTTGTATATAGGGCCTAAGCATTATATTATAGGCAGGGCCGATCCACTCTATAGGCTCACTATGCAAGCCGCTTAGGGCCCCGCAAAGCTGCGGAGGGCCCCCCAAATTACTAGAGGCCCTGTCTGGTGTGAAGTCATTTTCAGCCCCTTACCCCACTTCTCAAGTCGCTGGCTGCATGGGAGAAGAGGTAAGAAGTCAGCACCCCCCGATTCTAACTTTAATGTAAGATGTAATTTCCGACAGCAGAACACCCCCTCCCCCTGCTTCTCAACTTTAATCTTTAATGTGACATTTAATTTTCGTCAGCCCCCCCCCCAGCTTCTCAACTTTAATGTGACATGTAATTTTGCTTAGGCCCCAGGGAGGTCAGGATCGGCACTGATTATAGGCCATCTGGCTATTTGGTGATTAATCATTTGTACTGTTGCTGTTGATAGAATTGTTTTTAAAGAAGTGTATTGATCAGGCCCTTCACAGGCAATTTATAAGAACAAATATTATTTGTGCTACTATGCTGCTCCTTACTTTGGCATTATATACAGTACAGACCAAAAGTTTGGAACAACCTTCTCATTCAAAGAGCTTTCTTTATTTTCATGACTATGAAAATTGTAGATTCACACTGAAGGCATCAAAACTATGAATTAACACATGTGGAAAGTGTATTTCATATTCTAGGTTCTTCAAAGTAGCCACCTTTTGCTTTGATTACTGCTTGGCACACTCTTGGCATTCTCTTGATGAGCTTCAAGAGGTAGTCACCTGACGCAGCACCCCATCACTCTCCTTCTTGGTCAAATAGCCCTTACACAGCCTGGAGGTGTGTTTGGGGTCATTGTCCTGTTGAAAAATAAATGATGGTCCAACTAAACGCCAACCGGATGGAATAGCATGCCGCCGCAAGATGCTGTGGTAGCCATGCTGGTTCAGTATGCCTTCAATTTTGAATAAATCCCCAACAGTGTCACCAGCAAAGCACCCCCACACCATCACACCTCCTCCTCCATGCTTCACGGTGGGAACCAGGCATGTAGAGTCCATCCGTTCACCTTTTCTGCGTCGCACAAAGACACGGGGGTTGGAACCAAAGATCTCAAGTTTGGACTCATTAGACCAAAGCACAGATTTCCACTGGTCTAATGTCCATTCCTTGTGTTCTTTAGCCCAAACAAGTCTCTTCTGCTTGTTGCATTTCTTTAGCAGTGGTTTCCTAGCAGATATTCTACCATGAAGGCCTGATTCACACAGTCTCCTCTTAACAGTTCTAGAGATGTGTCTGCTGCAAAAGGTGGCTACTTTGAAGAACCTAGAATATGAAATATATTTTCAGTTGTTTCACACTTTTTTGTTATGTATAATTCCACAATTTTCATAGTCATGAAAATAAAGAAAACTCTTTGAATGAGAAGGTGTGTCCAAACTTTTGGTTTGTACTGTATATGTCTTAGGGCCTGGTCACACTAGCCACATGCTAGAACATTTGGTTGTAAGAATCGGTAAGGGGTGGTGTGATGCACTACAGCAGATTACACTGTTTACTTTTTTAGATTTTATTGTGACAAATTTACACTTCGTTCAACGAACTTAACATATTTATTAAAAGTCAGACAACTATCCACAATGACTCCAAAAGAGACAGCAATGGTTGTTGTACCATAAAAGGGATTGCATTTGCAGAAGGGGAAGTGCAGAATGCAATAGATACAGGTGCACATGACACGAATACCTTAGAACAGGGCTCAAAATTTCAAGTCCTGAGCTACTAGCCAGGCCTCAAGGCGTACTCGCCACCAGTTGCCCCGCCCAACCCCTACCATGTCCTGCCCCCTAGACACGCCCTCATAAATTTAATGAAATGACACTTAAATGTTTTATGCAGAATTAAGTTATAAAAATAAATATTAACAACAACTTTATCCGTGCCCAAAAATGCAGCCTGCCCATGTCTACCAGTGCAGCAAAATGTCCCCACAATTGCAGCCAGGAGTCCCATTTTAGCCAGGAGTCCCATTTCAGCCAGGAGTCCCCACCACAATTGCAGCCAGGAGTCCCATTTTAGCCAGGAGTCCCATTGCAGCCAGGAGCCCCATTGCAGCCAGGAGTCCCATTGCAGCCAGGTGTCCCATTGCAGCCAGGAGTCCCCTTGCAGCCAGGAGTCCCCTTGCACCCAGGAGTCCCCTTGAAGCCAAGAATCCCCTTGCAGCCAGGAGTCCCCTTGCAGTCAGGAGTCCCCCTTGCAGCCAGGAGTCCCCTTGCAGCCAGGAGTCCCATTGCAGCCAGGAGTCCAATTGCAGCCAGGAGTCCCTTTGCAGTCAGGAGTCCATTGCAGCCAGGAGTCCCATTGCAGCCAGGGGTCCCATTGCAGCCAGGAGTCCCCCCCCACAATTGAAGCCAGGAGTCCCCCCCACATTAAAGCCTACATGTGCTGGGTAGGAGAGGAGTCGGTATATGGTATGATAGATGGGGGGGCAGAATTGGAGGCCTAGGTGTGATAGATTGGGGGAAGGGGACAGAATTGGGGGCCTAGGTATGATAGTATGGGGGGAGGGGGTGGAATAGGATGCATAAGCATGATAGATTGGGGGGAGGGGGCATAATTTGGGGCATAGGTATAATGGATTGGGGGGGATGATTTAGAGTCTAAATCTGCAATTAACCCCCCCCCCCACCAATCCAGCACATATGTTGCTTCAATCCCCCTTCCAGCAAACTCCCAGTGCCTCCAGAACTTCACACATTGCATTGCATCTGTCTTAATATAACATACCATTTAACTGCGACCACGGTGCTCTCCTATGATGTGTGGGAGGTGGAGAGGGGCGGTCCCGGGCGTCTGGTATACAGTGCTGGGCAATTCTACTGGACTGAGAGGTGGAGAGGGGCGCTCCGAGGCGGAGAGGGGCAGTTCCGGCGTCTAGTATACAGTGCTGGGCAATTCTAATGGACTGAGAGAGGTGGAGAGGGGCGGTCCCAGGCGGCAGTTCTAGGCAATTCTACTGGACTGTGGGAGGTGAAGAGGGGCGGTCCCAGGCGGCAGGTACAGTTGTGGGAAATCCTACTGGCCTATGGGAGGTGGAGAGGGGCGGTCCCGGGTGGCACTGGTGTCTATTCTGCTCCTAGCCTGTGCTAGCCTGTGCGGGACGGTGCGGCAGCTGTATAGTTGAATACAAATATTTTACTACCCGCACTGTGTGTGTCTGAGCGGCGTGTACGCACTGCACACTCGCACTGCACATAAATTCCCTCGCCAAATGTGAGGAGGCGAGCACAAATTTTGAGGGCTGCCTTACAATAATAAACGTTTAGAAATGAATGTATAACCAAGGCACACAGCTCCTATGCATACATCTACCTTGAGGTAACTTACAATGCTATGGTTTATCTAAAGTAGTGATGTTAAAGTGATGGTAAAGTCTCGTTTTTTTTTCCTATAAAAATAACAAACATATTATACTTACCTGCTCTGTTGCAGTGAGTTTGCACAGTTCAGCCTGGATCCTCCTCTTCTCAGGTTCCTCTTCTGTGATTATGGCCTCTCCCTCCTGCTCAGTGCCCCCACAGCAAACAACTTGCTATGGGGATGCCCAAGCCGAATCACAGCTTCATATGTCCATTCAGACATGGACCCCCGACCCGGCCCCGTCCCTCTCTCCCCTGATTAGCTACTCAAATCTTTATTGACAGCAGCGGGAACCAATGGCGTCGCTGCTGTGTCTCAGCCAATTAGGCAGGAGAGTCTGGGATGGCTGAGACACTCGTGGACATCGCTGGACAGAGAGGGACCTCAGGTAAGTATTAGGGGGGCTGAGGGGGGCTGCTGCACACAGAAGGTTTTTTATCTAACATAAAAAAATTCTGACTTTATAACCCCTTTAAGCTAGGGTGATTTGATAAAATTGCACTTTCACAGCAAAGTTTTCCAATGCTGTCATGATAACAGTAGTTAGCACAAAAGGATTTTTTTTTTAATTACCTTAGAACTACTTGGTACTTTAACTGTCACGGTTGTGTGCTAATCACACTAATGACTTACAGCACTAGAAAGAAATACTGATAGCCAGAGCTGAGGACAAAGAATCAGGTAGGAAATGCATTGTACATGGTATTCTATTGCATTCATGTACGGTACTTGAACTGTGGTGACAAGATTGACTCTTACTAATATCTTGTAATTTTAAAAACTTTTAATAAAGTTTTTAACTGTCAAAAAAGGAATCAGGTATGCTTAAAATGGAACTGCAGACCTGAAGTTACCTTTTATAAACATCCATAGGAATACTTATGTTCTCCTTAGCATAACCACCTCTACCGCCTTTCCTTGCCAACCCCATTTTCCCCAAACACTGCTTCCCCCTTTTTAAAATGAGAGTGCCATATATGAAGGTTTTTTAAGGATAAATTCACCTTTGGGAACATGTTACATGTTCCACCCATTTTCAGGGTGGAACATGTAACATGTTTCCGCTCTTGCAGCCTTTCCCCGATCCCCCTTCATATTGTGACAGTGGGCCGGGGATCCCAGCACCCATTGTCACAATTTGACAATTTGACAATTCGCGTCATTGACTAACAGAGTTCTGTGAATGAATGAACTACAAGTACAGACAGTCGCTGCAGCTGGCGGATTGTAGTTCTCAATGAACTACTAGTGTGATAGTTACATAGTTACATAGTTAGTCAGGTTGAAAAAAGACACAAGTCCATCCAGTTCAACCACAAAAAATAAAAAAACAAAATAAAAAACACAGTAAAATCCTATACACCCAACTCCATACCCACAGTTGATCCAGAGGAAGGCAAAAAACCCCAGCAGAGCATGATCCAATTTGCTACAGCAGGGGAAAAAATTCCTTCCTGATCCCCCGAGAGGCAATCGGATTTACCCTGGATTAACTTTACCTACAAATCTTAGTACTCAGTTATATTCTGTACATTTAGGAAAGAATCCAGGCCTTTCTTAAAGCAATCTACTGAGCTGGCCAGAACCACCTCTGGAGGGAGTCTGTTCCACATTTTCACAGCTCTTACTGTGAAAAAACCTTTCCGTATTTGGAGGTGAAATCTCTTTTCCTCTAGACGTAAAGAGTGCCCCCTTGTCCTCAGTGTTGACCGTAAAGTGAATAACTCAACACCAAGTTCACTGTATGGACCTCTTATATATTTGTACATGTTGATCATATCCCCCCTTATTCTCCTCTTCTCAAGAGTGAATAAATTCAGTTCCTCTAATCTTTCCTCATAGCTGAGCTCCTCCATGCCTCTTATCAGTTTGGTTGCCCTTCTCTGCACTTTCTCCAGTTCTCCGATGTCCTTTTTGAGAACTGGGGCCCAAAACTGAACTGCATATTCCAGATGAGGTCTTACTAATGATTTGTACAGGGGCAAAATTATATCTCTGTCTCTGGAGTCCATACCTCTCTTAATACAAGAAAGGACTTTGCTCGCTTTTGAAACCGCAGCTTGGCATTGCATGCCATTATTGAGCTTATGATCAACTAAAACCCCCAGATCCTTCTCCACTACAGATACCCCCAGTTGTACTCCCCCTAGTATGTATGATGCATGCATATTCTTAGCCCCCAAGTGCATAACTTTACATTTATCTACATTAAACCTCATCTGCCACTCAGTCGCCCAATTAGACAGAGCATTGAGGTCGGCTTGTAAATTCGCGACATCCTGTGAGGACGTTATTCCACTGCATAGCTTGGTGTCATCTGCAAAGACAGAAATGTTACTTTTGATCTCAGACCCAATATCATTTATAAATATATTGAAAAGTAAGGGTCCCAGCACTGAACCTTGGGGTACACCACTGATAACCTTGGACCATTCAGAGTAAGAATCATTAACCACGACTCTCTGAATTCTGTCTTTCAGCCAGTTTTCTATCCATTTACAAACTGATATATCCAATCCTGTAGACCTTACCTTACACATGAGCCGTGTGTGCGGAACTGTATCGAACGCTTTTGCAAAATCCAAATATATCACGTCCACAGCCACGCCTCTGTCCAGGGTTTTACTTACCTCTTCATAAAAGGAAATCAGGTTTGTCTGACAACTTCTGTCTTTCATGAATCCATGTTGTCTGCTGCTTAAATAGTTTTTTTCCAGCAAGAACTCATCCATGTGGTCTTTTATTAAACGTTCCAGTATCTTCCCAACTATAGAAGTTAAACTAACAGGTCTATAGTTACTTGGTAAAGACTTTGTTCCCTTTTTAAATATGGGCACCACATTGGCCCTGCGCCAATCCAGTGGTACTATTCCTGTCTTTAATGAGTCCCTAAATATTAGATACAGTGGCTTTGAAATGACAGAGCTCAACTCACCTAGGATCCGTGGGTGGATGCCATCAGGTCCAGGTGCTTTATCCACCTTTATTCTGTCTAAATATTTCTGGACCATATCACTTTTGAGCCATTGTGGATTTGAGGCTGTGTCACTCCCACCCCCATTTTGGACATGAGCTCCCTCATGCTCCATTGTATACACAGAGCTGAAGAAAACATTTAATAAATTTGCCTTCTCTTTGTTCCCAGTCACCCACTCTAGATTATTTTGTAAGGGGCCTACATGCTCAGACTTCACCTTTTTACTATTAATATATTTAAAGAATTTTTTGGGGTTTGTCCTACTATCTTTTGCAATCTGTCGTTCATTTTGAATTTTTGCATCCTTGATTTCCTTTTTTCATATCCTGTTATATTCTTTGTAACATTTAAACAACACTAGTGTTCCTTCATTTTTATATTTTTTAAAAGCTACTTTCTTATTGTTTATAGCTTTTTTAACTTTGACCGTGAGCCACATAGGTTTTATTTTTAGCCTTTTAAACTTATTGCCCATGGGAACATACTTTGCAGTGAGGTTCCACACAGTCTTTTTGAAGAATTCCCATTTCTGTTCTGTGTTCAGCTGTGCCAATAGTCCCTCCCAGTCCAAGTCCTGGAGAGCAGCCCTCATCCTTGGAAAATTTGCTCTCTTAAAATGTAGTGTTTTAATATTTCCTGTATGTATTTCTTGCTTATAGTTAACATTAAATGAAATCATTTTATGATCACTGCTACCCAGGTGTTCCTTTATCTGAACATTAGTAATAAGCTCTGCATGGTTTGAGATTATCAGGTCCAACAGGGCATCATTCACTCACTAGTGCATACCTCCCAACCCCCCCCCCCCTCCCCCGCTCAACAACTTTGATCTTGGCATCTTGGCAATCATCCCCCCCGCTCAACAAGATGTCCGGCATTAGATTTTTTAAATGTTGGGAGGTATGCTAGTGAGTATTCTGATAGTTCATTGATTCTTCTTGTCATTCAGTAACTGCCTGCCTGTATGAGGTATGAGCATACAGCTGCACAGACAGACTGTAGGAGCCTGAGATTACACACGTGATCAGCTGATCACAGGTGCAACGCTTTACAGGCTTTTAAATATATATTATAAATGTGCATTTTTTATTTTTTTTTTAGAAAGGTGAACTTAAGCCATCTTTCTTATGGAAAGAGTGGGGACCTCTGGACTGAGGGGCAAACACAATAGTGCCACAGTGATTACTGGCCATGAAGATAGGTTGGTGCCCACGTAAAGCACATTGTTTATTGACTCACCTATTTACATCTCGTAGCCTCAGCTTACTTTGACATTCTTTGTATTCTGTCATATGAAATCTCAGAGCATCAAAGGAAGTGTGTGCTTTTTCCTTTGCCAGATGCTGTGATTGCGGGTGTGGATGAGGAGCAGGTACTTTCATAATGCCCAGCATGTGTTCTGATCATTGTCTGATGAGGGAAACACCTCCATTTAGAACCACCAGCCCAGCATTACTAAAGGCCCGTACACACGGTCGGACATCCGACAAACTTTCCCTTGGATTTTTGTCCGAAGTGAGTTGTCTGGTCACACCCATAGCATACACACGCTCGGACTTTTCTGCAAACTTTTCTAAAAATTTCCCAACATCATATGGTTTTTCTGCTAATTTCTACTCTTTACCACCACCCTTTGGTTAACTTCTGCTATTGTTGGTTGATTTTAACATTGGTTCTGAGCATGCGTATTTGCACTTTGTACGAAAGTCCGATGGCTTGCTGTACACACGGTCGGACTAGGTACCATCGGACTTTTGTTGTCGAAAAGTTTGTCCGTTTGCAGACCGAACTTTTTGTCCGATGAAACCCGAAAAAGTTGGTCCGATGGAGCGTACACACGATCGGACAAAATTGAAAACTTGCAGATTTTGAAGTTTGTTGGCCGAAAGTCCGACCGTGTGTACGGGCCTTTACAAGACCACTTTCTGCTACCCAAAAATCCTCATTCTTCCTGATGCTGAGGATGTGGACTAAAAGAAGGTTTTTATAAAAAGAAAAGGTTATTAACTGGACTTGCTGCATTTTTTTTACAGAAAAGAAGAATGACACTATAAGCAAACTTATAGCTTCACTGCGTGAAGGAAATTTGGCTCTAAAGTTCAACTTTAATTCTTAGCTATATATAGAGACCAGAGGAAGGCATGCTATTATATAAGCATACCTTGGCAGCATTGTTTTGAGCACTAAATAACCCATTCAAGTTTAGGCCGGATTTTAATACACAATGATAAAAATACATGTTTGTGTTTCTTTCAATAATGGTTAGATTCTGCTCAGTTAACAGTGAGGACAAAAGGATTTTCATAAAAAATAATAATAATTTATACAATTTATACAATACAATATTCTGATTTAGTACTAATAACAATAGACACGTTTTAGAACAATAGACACGTTTACCACATTTGTTTTATGATTCTTTAGACATTTTGTTTCGGCTTAGCTTCACTATATGCATAATATTACTTGATACCTTTATTACTTTTCTATTTTCTATATTATTTTGTTTAATGAAACAAAAATGTAATTCATAAAAAAAAAAATCATAAACACAGACTGGATTTTAATAGATGTGGTATAAATACATTTTTGTGTATGTCATTATCATTCAAATTCTGCCTAGTTAGCTTTGTGAGGTCAGAAGGGTGCCTTCACAATTTCACTGATTTCATTTATAACCACTTGCTAACCACCCTATAGCAGTTTTACTGCTACAGGGTGGCCGCGCTGCGCAGGATCATGTGTATATATACGTGTATACGTGATTCTGCTCTTCCAGTTATCGGGCGCTGTGTAAACAAGGCAGATCATCATTCTATCAGAAAGAAAGGCTGAGCAGGGACATGGATCTATGCCTTCTTCTAGTAAAAGCAACTCCCACACTACAGTAAAACACCAGCTAGGCACCTTGTTAACCCTTTGATCACCCCTGATGTTAACCTTTTCCCAGCCAGTGACAGTAAATATTATTAGCACTGATCACTGTGATAATGTGATCCCCCAAAAAGTGTCAGTTAGTGACCAATTTGTCTGCCAAAATATCACAGTCCCAGTATATGTGGCAAATTGCAATTACCATTACGAGTAATAAATAAATAAATAAAAATTCCATTAATTTTTTACATAAATTGTAGACGTTATAACTTTTGCGCAAACCAATCAATATACGCTTATTGGGATTTTTACCAAAAACATGTAGCAAAATACATATTGGCCTAAATTGATGAAAAAAAATGATTTCTTAATTATTATTTTTTTATATGTTTTTTCACTTTTTTTTTACTTATTTTTTTAATTGTTGTTTTTTTTTTGTTGTTGTTGTTCATAGCGCAAAAAAAAAAAACGGCAGAGGTGATCAAATACCTCCAAAAGAAATCTCTATTTGTGGGAAACAGCTTTGCATGATCGCAAAATCTTCAGTTAATGTAACGCAGTGTCGTATCGCAAAAGATGGCCTGGTCAAGAAGGGGGATAAATCTTCCCGAGCTGAAGTAAAAGAATCATAATTACAATACAATCTTCTAATTTAGTTGTAACCACAATAGACAAGTTCTACCCCATTTGTTGTAATATTCTATAGACATTGGGCCAAATTCTCAAAAAGCTGTGCAAATTTAGTATTACCTAACTTATGTCATTTAAGTTACGGCGCCCTAAGTTGGTGTCGTAAGTGCCGTATCCACAGCGCATTTGCGCACAAAATTACGCCATCCTTAACCTAAATTCCAAGGCGTAAGGCGTGGTTATGACAAGTGGGAATGAAGTGGGCGTGCTTCATTGTAATGAGCCGTGACCCCATGCAAATGAAGGGCCGGCCGTACTGCGCATGCGCGCACAAATCTGGACCTCACTGGGCATGTGCAGAACTTTGCTCATCGCAATCAGTGAGATAGGTAAAAGGCCAAGCGTACTTAGTTTGAGGATCGCCCTGTGTCTAAATAGCCCCAGTCAAACACACTTCCCTTGCAAAAGTATTTCCCTGTGTTCCCTTCCTAAAGCAAGTTGCTTCTGCTTTGAACGTTTGTCAGTGTTTGTTGGTAAGATTTGTTTGTGAGAAAAGTTGTTGAGGAGTTGTAGAGTATAGTTGGTGTTTGTTTTTGCTAATTTGTTATTTGTTTTGATTGTTTGCCTGTTTGTTTTTGATAAGTGTTTGTTTTTTGGTGTGTGATTGTTTTTTGTTTCCCTTTTTTGCCTGTTTGTTTTTGATAAGTGTTTGTTTTTTGGTGTGTGATTGTTTTTTGTTTCCCTTTTTTGCCTGTTTGTTTTTGATAAGTGTTTGTTTTTTGGTGTGTGATTGTTTTTTGTTTCCCTTTTTTGCCTGTTTGTTTTTGATAAGTGTTTCTTTTTTGGTGTGTGATTGTTTTTTGTTTCCCTTTTTTGCCTGTTTGTTTTTGAATTTATAGTAGCTGTCTGTTTGTGTTTTTCTTTTTTTTTGCTGTGTTTTTTTTTCTTTGTTGTGTGTGTGTGTGTATTGTTGATTGTTTTTTGGGTGAGTTTCCTGTTGCTGGGTGGTGTCTGTGATGGCCACCAAGCGCAGGAAGCTAATTTACAGTGGCAGAGAAGCATATTCTTGCTCAGGGCATCATAAAATATGGGCGCTTTCTCCATGGCCCTGAGAGCCACAACACCACCCCGGCCAGGAGGAAGGAGATCCTTAAAAAGATCACCGATCGGATCAAAAAAAAATAAACGATTTGAAGAGCGTGTCCCGGAACAAGCTGGCAATGCTGCATGCCCATACTAGGGGCACTGGAGGAGGGGGACCCTGCCCAGTCAGGATGAGTGAGGAGGAATGGGCAGTGGCCCAGTGTTTCCACCCACAGCAGGTGGTGGGCCTGCCTGGCTTTGACTCTGATGCTCCTATGAGGACAGGTAAGTTTTTTTTTTTCTATCTGGTGATTAGCATGTGTGGGTGGGGGAAGGGAAGATGTGCCAAGTGTGTGGATCAACCAACCTGTGATTGTTTTGTGTCCTCCCCAGATGGCCAGGAGGTTGCAGCCCCATCAGCCCAGGAGGTTGCTGGGTCATCAGCCCAGGAGGTGGCAGCCCCATCAGGGCAGGAGGTGGCAGCCCCATCAGGGCAGGAGGTGGCAGCCCCATCAGAGCAGGAGGTGGCAGCCCCATCAGGGCAGGAGGTGGCAGCCCCATCAGGGCAGGAGGTTGCTGGCCCATCAGGGCAGGCTGCTGCACCACCCCCAAGACAGGCTGATGCTGAGTCCCAAGAAGGGCAGGATTCGCCATGGGAGGGGAGTGCCCACAACTACCCTAATTTGGATGTTGAGTGGGAGGAGGATGAGGGGGAGGAAGATGAGAATATTGATATTGGCCAGCAAATCCTGATGGGCCAAGATAGGACCTTTGAGTCATCCCCTGAGGGTACCCCAGAGGCTCCCAGCAGTCAGGCCACCATCAGGGGTGGCCCCTCCCAACCCTCCTCCAACATGCAGCAGCCCCCATGGGTCACTCCAACCCCTCCTCCAAGGCCACAAGCCTCAGGGGCAAGTAGGAGGCCGACCCTGGAAACCAGGGGGGGGGTTTGAGCGTGTGCCGGTCAGTCTGCTGAGGGACAATGCCCGGCAGACCCGCAGTCTGGGTGAAATTAAAAAAACAATGAGCAAGGTGGAGCACAGCCTGGGTTTAATGAGGGAGTCACTGGGTGACGTGGCCACCAACTCAGTGGGGGTCATCACCTGTTTGTGGGACCTGAAGAACGCCACAACAGGCGTGGCCCAGGAGGTGACTGCCCTGACCCAGGCTGTGCAGGCCAATACCCGGGCTGTGCAGGCCAATACCCGGGCTGGCCAGGCTAATACGGCTGACATCACTGCCTGTCTGACAAGGATAGCCGTGGCCTTGGAGGGCAGGCCAGCAGGAGGACAGACACCAGGGGAGGCTCCTTCTTCCCCTGCACAGACCCCCCCGTGAAGATACTCCCTCCCCTGCACAGACCCCCCCGTGAAGATCCCCCAGTTGGCCGTGGCCGTGCCCGTGCCCGTGGTCAGCCCAGAAGGAGCACTCGGCAACATCACTAATTTGCAGGGGTACTTTTGATTTTTTTTTATTTTTTTTATTATACTGTACTTATGATTTGGTTTATGTGTGTGAATGATGTGTGAATGTGGGGGGGTGGCATTCCTGATAACATAAGGGTGTCACCCTCAGTTTTGGTGGAGTAGGGATCCCCAGGACCAGGGAGAAGTCATCCCAGGTTCCTGAATGGTGTATGAATGCACAGTGACATAATTGGAGCCGTGGCGGGGCGTTACTGCTCCCAAGTACCACAGGGGGGGTACTTGGATCTAATCCAATTCGATGTGCATGTGATGTGTCTGTGCTAGGGACCACAGTGGCGTGCATTCATGCATTCTCATTGTGAGATAATTAATGTGCGTTTTGTATAAAAAAAGACATTCTCATTGTCATATAAGTAATGTGCATTTTATGTGCAAAGTAAATGTTTAAAGGTCACATAATCTCTGTGATTTTTTGTTGGCAAAGCAAAAAAATAAAGATAATTAAGGTCCATTTACTGGGCAAAGATGCCTTCAGCCAGTTGTCTCCTTATTGCCTGGCCCTCAGCAGACCGGGTAGAGGTGGTTGGGGGGGGATTGCCTGGGTGGGGGGTTAGGTCAGGACATATCTCAACATGCAGGCCCCTTCTCAGAGCAAAATTATGGAGGATGCAACATGCCCCAATAATTTGACAGACAAAGTCTGGGGAATACAAGAGTGTACCCCCAGTCTTGTCAAGGCATCTGAATCTGGACTTGAGAAGGCCAAATGTCCGCTCTACTATTGACCGGGTGTGGATGTGCACCTCGTTGAATTTCCGTTCTCCGGGTGTTTGGGGGTTCCTATAAGGGGTCATGAGATGGGGTCCCAACGCATATCCAGAGTCACCTGTAAGGGAAAAGACAGGAGGATATTAGTCATGCATGTGCCCCTTGTGATGTCTGCATCATGGGGGGGGGCATACCTGACACCAATGTCACTCACCAATCAGCCAGCTGTCTCCATAAACGTTCATCTCCAAGTCTTGGTAGATCTTGGTCTGCCGTAGAATAAAACTGTCGTGGCACGACCCTGGAAACTTGGCACAAACGTGCCAGATGAGGCCATGGGCATCTACAATCATCTGGACGTTGATGGAATGCCACCCTTTTCTGTTTCTGAACAGGTGTTCAGTTTCATGGGGCGGCTGTAGTGCCACATGCGTGCAATCTATCGCCCCGATGGTCCTTGGGAAGCCAGCAATGCTGTAAAAGTCAGTCATGGCTTGCAGACGCTGCTCCTCCTGGGTGGGCTTGACAAATTGGTTGGTCATGCGCCGCAGTATGGCAGGGACCACCTGATGGACACATCGGCTCATTGTCGACTGCACCATCCCAGCCAGACCTCCAGATGCACGCTGGAATGAGCCTGTGGATAAAAAATGGAGGGTTGCCATAACTTTATGCAGAAGTGGCCGGGCATGGAAGCGTCTGGTTGGGGTGATAAGATCCTCCTGAAGTAGTTGGGTGATCTCCAGGATGGCTTCCCTATCAAACCTGTAGTTGCCATACACTTCATAATCTGGCATTTGAAACAGATCACGCCGTGGCCGATAAACTCTCTCCTGTGCCCTCATCCTCCTCCTCTGTGCCCTCCTCCTCCTTTGTGCCTGTAAGGTGGCAAGTGCCGTCAGAATCATTGATGTCCCAGGCATTTTTCCAGACAGATCCTTCACAACTATAGCTCTAGTCACTACCTTCAGCAAACCCTTCCACGGCATGTGTAAAATTAGGGCTGCTTTTATAATGTGGAAATTTACACAGGGAAACTAACAGGTGCGCGCAGGGCGGAAAATACGCCGCACACACTTAATTTTGAGGATCGCCCTAACTCCCTCATTTGCATCTTTGCCTATCAAAAACAGCGGCGAGACTAGCGTAATTTGCGCCCGGGGATGCGCAGGTGTAACTATTTTAGGTAGGACGGAAAATCCGGAAATCTAGGCTTAACTCGTTTTGAAGATCGGGCGCAAAGATACCCGCCGTGTAAATTTAGAAAACTTTAGTTAAGTCCGCGTATCTCTTTTGAGAATTTGGCCCATTTTGTTTAGGTTAAGCTTCTCTAAATGCACAAGAATACTTCATACCTTTATTACTTTTTCTATTTTCTGTACTATTCTGTTTTGATAATCTAAAATAAAGAATTTAAAAAATCAATAAAATCATCATAAAAACAATATGGAATCATAAAAAAACATCCCAGTAGAATACAGAACCACTGTGTAGAAAAGAAAAGAAAGTAAAAATTAGCCCTATAGCTATTGATCAAACTATGGATCCATACAGTGGAAAATGTGTCTCTTGAAGTCCCAAAAACCTAACGTTACCAGCTACATGGATGATTTTCATCCTGTATTAGTGAGTGGTGTAATTACATTTTGGTATTTACCTCATCTACAGCACACTGACTTTACCTTGCAGATAAGGTGATTGTTAAGAAGAGGTTAAAACATTCAGTGGTGCAAGCTTAAAATCACCCATATAGTTTAGCTCTAAGGACTCCATTATGCCATTAAATGGTTAAAAGTATCCCAGTTCCATCTGCCAGAAACACATTGAGCGGCTTGTGCCTATTACCAGGCTCGTTGAGTTGCAGTTTGACGTCAATCACCTGAGAAGAGTGCCCAGGTGCTCAGCTCGTAATCTGCAGCTGCTCTTAGCTTTAGAGCCTACCTAGACTTGGCTGTGCCTGTAACATCCTTGGACCAGGAGGAAATTTGGTCTGATGTCAGCATAGCAGATGTGAGTTGGACATGGGGTTTGGCTGGGAGGCATTGCAAGGTTAACATGGGCAAATGAGCACTCAGTAACTGAGCAGGCCAGGAATACTGATAATCAGAAATGGGTGTCACTAATGAGCTTCTAGCCACATTCTCATTTTCAACTGTCTCGGTCTCTTTTATAATATTTTTTATTAACAAAATAACCTGTTTCAGCATGTAGGTTAGTAAAGGACAATGTATGTCATTAAATCTAAAAAACAAAACAGATATAATATTAGGAAATGGATACATTTTATAAAAAAAAAAAAAAAAAATTGACAATATAAAATTGTCTTTGTTGCTGATTGTAATAATAGCAATCTACAATATGAACTATTCTATTCTATGTTCTTGGTAAAAAATATACCGTATTTTCCGGCGTATAAGGCGACTGGGCATATAAGACGACCCTCTAATTTTCCAGCTAAAAGGTTGGTTTTGGGATATACTCACCTTATAAGACGACCCCCTTCCGTCACACCTCACTGTGCCCAATGCATACTTCACTGTGCTCATTGCATACCTCACTGTGCTCATTGCATACCTCACTGTGCTCATTGCATACCTCTCTGTGCTCATTACATACCTCACTGTTTACATTGCCTACCTCACTGTGCCCATTGCCTACCTCACTGTGCCGATCTCCATACCTTATCCCTGTATGCAGAGTCAGACTTTCAGCGTCCATTGTTCAAAAGCCGCACCTCCTCCTCGTCCTGTTCCATGATAGGCGGAACACACAGTTTCCCAGCAGAGCCTATGAGGATGTCCGTGATAGGCAGAACACCGACTCTGCATACAGGTACCGGCGTATAAGACGACCCCCGATATTTATGATGTAGAGGAAGTTATGGGGAGGGGAGGACTTTTAACAGGCATGTGGTGAGACAGAGGACAGGGTTTTTTGGAGGACAAGGGAGCAATATGCGTGCTGAAAGCTGGGGGACTTTGGAGAAAGCAGTTGTACGTTGAGCAAAGAACCATGAAGAAGATTTCATCAATGGAAAACCCAAGTTGAGTAACTATTAGGCCCCTTTCACATTGAGGAGTTTTTCAGGCGGTAAAGCGCTAAAAATAGCGCTGCTATCCCGCCTGAAAAACTCCTGCACTGCAGACTCAATGTGAAAGCCCGAGGGCTTTCACACTGAGGCGATGCGCTGGCAGGAGACAAAAAAATCTCCTGTCAGCAGCATCTTTGGAGCGGTGAGAGGAGCGGCATGTATACCGCTCCTTCACCGCTCCTTCCCATTGAAAACAATGGGAACCGCGGCAATACCGCCCGCAATGCGCCTCTATAGAGGCGCATTGCGGGCGATATTAACTCTTTATCGGCCGCTAGCGGGGGTTAATACCGCACCGCTAGCGGCTGATACCCGCGGCAATTCCGGCGGTATAGCGCCACTATTTTTAGCGGCGTTATACCGCCACCGCAGCTCCCGCCCCAGTCTGAAAGGGGCCTTAAGTTCATTTTACTTATTGGATGCATATTGTACATGTTTATTTTGCTAGAGTGGATAATTGGCTTGTGCATACTTTAGGCATATTTTGCAATACTTTGCTTGCGATAAATTGTGTATCCTGCAGTTGCTTAGTCCCCAATTTGGAATAAGAGGTAGGTCTCTAGCCCCAGATCTCATACTCTGCCCCTTGAAGTTATCGGCTGAAGTTATCGACTGAAGTTATCGAAGGACACTGCCTCTTGAGTAACGTCCCACTGAGGACTGCTTTTTGATAATGCAAACAGAGTTCTGGCAAGGAAATCATGAACCAGAATAAAAACGCACTGGGGAACGTTATTCCTCCTCAGGGCAAAGTATTGAAGAACTACAAGGAGCAGTTGTAGTGGAGCATAAAGAACTGTTACGTTTAAGTTAGGAACTGTTAAAGGACTGTTACCATAGGAGGCACATGCAGAAGTGGTGCCTTGCTGGGGCCTTTGCCTGCACAGCTGTCCTCCTATCGAAGTCTCGGTGTCTCCCAATTGAGTTTGCAACTATCTAAGGGTGTCCTGGCCCTAACCCTCTTTCCCTCAAAATATATAAAAAGGACTGTCCAAAGAAATAAAACCTCTTTTACATCCAATAAGTGTCTGGCGCCCAATGACTTTCACCATCTTTGCACCCACTATGCCTCACAACCCACCACATATTAAAGGATGTCAGCTATCTTTGGCCTTGGAGCATAGGTGTGCGCAGGGGATGTGCCAGGGCACACCCTAATCACCCCGGGTGCCAGTGTACAGAAGTGTGAGCCTCGGGGGGGCTGCCTGAGGCCATGATTTTGAGTTGCAGGCATACTGAACACCCCCTCCTCTCTCGCTCACCCCTCCTCTCTCCCCCCTCACACCCCCACTCTCCTCTCTCTCACCCCTCACTCTGCTCTCTTTTACCCCCCTCTCTCTCACCCCCTCTTTCTCACCCCTCTCTCCCCCTCCCCCTCACTCCCCCCTCTCTCTTTTGCCCCTCTCTCTTGCCCCATCACTCTCCCCCCTTTTCCGCTCTCTCTCTCACACCCTCAACTCCTCTCCCCCCCCCCCCCCCCGGGCCACCAATAAAGTAGTTCAACAAATTTTAAATCTATCCCCAATATTCCTTCACCCCTCTACTATGATAGATAAAAACATAAACATCTCAAACACCTTATAGATACAGGAAACTTCTACACTTTTTAGCCCCAAATTGCTGGTTGAGTCATGAGTCTAACCAAAATTTGCATTCACTTGGGCTGCATACCAGGTCTGACAATTTTTAAGGACTGTAGCAGACCAAGACCATGTCCCTAGACCTCTTCCCCCTTTCAACATCTTATGTCCCTTTCAACATCTTATGTCAAGGTTCAACTCCCAAGCCTCATTAACTAACTCTTCTCTATCAGATCATCTACGTTTACCTCTGCTGGAGCCACTGATGGATGGGTTCCCTGATTCCATATGACAAGAACCCTTCCACACCCTCTGATACACCAAGGCTAAAAAACAGGTTTTATTTTGGAAAATTCTCCCCACAAAGTAACATACAGAATGGCAATAGCAGTATGACTGATAACAACATCAGATTGTACAACACCACAAACAATGAGAAGACCACATTAAGTGTCATTGAACTTTAACCCTGAATCCTGAATCTAGGGAGTTTCTAACAAAAGGGGCTGTACAAGACACTAAAAGATCCTTCAGTCTCCCTGAAATTTCTACATTGGAGCGCTCATGTTAAAGGGGATGGTACAGGGCTACAGTATATATCCAAATTATATACCAAGGCAAGGTGACACAGTTCCTTTATGAAATGGGTAAGTTGTGGCTAGCAGTCTAACCCGATTATGCAGCGTAATGGATAATGAAGTTGAAGCCTGTGACCTTTTACCACCATGTAAGCTGTACTTAATCCTCCTCCTGTTCTCTGGCGTCAGGAACCGGTGGCATTGGCCACAACTCTGGACTCTGTAGTGAAGAGAAGATTCTTAATTGTGCCCTTTTCCTCACACTCCCTCTATCTCCGTAACATCTGTGCCCTCTACACAGATGTGGCAGCCCAGTCTCACACCACAGCAAGCCCTCATGACAGGCTGCCTTCCAACTCAACAGGCAAATCTCCGGTCACCGTTTACATCCCACATGAGACTGTCGCAAGCCCAGTCTTCTCTTTTTGTTTCCCCTGACTGCAGTTTTCTGCCCTACTGGGACTTATAGTCATCCAGTCCTTGTATTGCTAGAGAACTGTCTTCTGGGGACTACATCCCCCAAAATTCAAGGCTGCAACCAGCAATCTTCTTCCAGGCTGCTGTGTCCTCTGGTGTCCTGAGAGGTGGACTGGGCTTATTTTCTGTCTCACTGTGGCTCTGTCCCAGCCATAGCAAAATGCCCTCTGTTCTCTCTTACTCTCCCTCTGCTCCCCACACTGCTGCTCCTTCACTTACTGGCGGCCAAGGAGAGAACCAGGGGTCAAGTCCTGGGGAAAAAAGTGTGGGAACTTCCACCCAAGATCCACTCCCCCACCAAAAAAAAAAAAAAATGATCCGCTCATATGCATAATTACTAAACCGCATTTTTTTTCTTCGATCCACTGTACCTTAGTAATCCTTTATGTTACTAGCCTGTAAGCAGCTGTCAGTTATAGGGCAGTCTAGTGCTGCAAGAGCAAGTGGTAAAGTAATCATATGTGTTCATACTGCAGTCAAATTGTTTATGTTTTTGTAAGTATTTATGTTTAACACTTCTGCCTCTAGAGTGTCTCCAACACCATTTTGGAGGAGCCCTGTGTTCTGATAGGCCGCACGAGATCTCGAGAGATTTGGGCGACCATCTTTGGGTGGTTTCTTTGTATAGGAAAGGTCAGGCCAGTTTTTAGGCAGAACACGTGTGGATGTAGATAGGGACAGGGAACCTGCTTGTGAGGGAGAGACAGGAGAAGCCAGGGAGAGTGTTCCGGCCTGTGAGGGATAGTTTAGGGGTCCTACGGAGTCCTGCAGTGGTAACCTTGGTCGGATGAAAGACTCCCAGCTGCTACGGGTAATGTGTTTCCAGCCTCTTCCAATAAGCATTGTGAACTGGGGTATATAATATACCATTAAGTGGGAAGTGCCTGTGATACTCAGAAAGCCACATCGCTTAGAACTACAGTATCTGTACTGCATATATGTGCCTCCATGCCTGGAGAGGAATCATTTGCCGTTTGATTGTAAAGACTGTTACTACTACCGCCTCTCGGTAATAAACGTTACCTTGTTCAAAGAACTTTACGTGTGTCTCCCTCAGTGAATCGCCGCACCCCTCACCCCACTTACAAGCCGCTTCCTGTATATGGATTCATCGGGTAGTGTGTGGGTATTCCGTCTCTTCCTCGATGCCGCAATGTCTCCTGGGAGCTTTTGTCATTGTTCCCAGGAGACATTGCAGAGGTCTGCCGCGAGTTATCGCGGAATTTAGAAAGAAGCAAGTTCTTTCTAAATCCCGCGATAACTCGAGCTGGGCATCGCCGATTAGTGAAGAATTGGCTCAGCTGCTCTCGGCTGCTCTAGTCCTGCAAAGGGAACTGAGTTCCTGCTGTGAAAGAAGTGCAGGAACTCCGTTCCCACGCGTTCCTGCAGGACTTGAGCCCTGGAGAGAACGTATCCAAAATGACTGCCTGGTTCATGCAGGAGTGGGCAGGAGGGATTTACCCCTCCTTACCTACATAAATTGGAATCTGCACTTTCACCACATCACCCAAGCTATTACTTTTGCACACAAGCCTTCTATTGCTAATCAATTCCATTAAACAAAGCTACAAATGTTTGTGCCAATATCAGGTGCCGACTCTTCTCCATAAAATGCACCCACAGGTCCTCAATATTTGCTGAAGATGTTAGTCAGAACCAAGAACTGTTCTTTAGCCTGCCTTTTTTTGGTCTGAGGTCCATAAACTGATTCTTCAGCTTATGTTAGTAGATAGGTCTACTTTGGATGGCTATTGGTGCCATGTGGACCCTGGGTCTGCCCCAATTCTTTCTGCATAGGGCAGTCACATACCTGTTGTTTTTCAGAAACTCTGCCATATTATGGAGCACTTCTCTCAGCATGAAGCCCATGCATTCACATATTCCTGGCCTGAGGACTATTACCTTAGTCATACAGTACAGGACACAGGACAGCACACTGACAGTTCAAGCTCACTGATAACAGTTCACAGAACAGAACATTCTCTTCTTTCTCATAACTTGCTAAGCAATAGTCGCACACGTGCAAAACACTTAACAGTCTCCCATGTCATCTTCCCCAGATGTTACAATCTATTTAGCATTTCTCATTAAGGATGTCCTTCCTCTCACACAAAGGAGATTCTCTATAGGCCCAGGGGACGTCCAATCCTAGCCACAAACCTGCAGCTGAGGATCAAGGGTGGTAAGGTCTCTCTGTCTGCTCCTAAGAGTCCTAAGAGTCCTCACTCATCACCCTGGTGGTTCAGCCCTGCAGAGGGTTCTTTAGTTCAGCTCCAGCACAGCACTACATCTCTGCAGATCAGAGTCCTGCTCCCATATGTATGCACTGGACACCATTCACAGCTGGCATATCATGAGGCACTATCTCTACCCATTACATCACTACAGGAGGGGTAACCATTAAAGGGGCACTAAAACCAGTGCCAACAGACTGTTTAGGAGCACTGGGAACTGCTACACTTAATTTTGTAGTTTGAAACGAGAGCATGCACAAGGTGGAGACTCCTGTGGGACTTCCTAGGTTCTGGTAGGTGCGGGGGGTACCCATGTACCTGAAGTCAGGTCACGCAGCTAAAATTAGTGTAGCGCCTGTGTACTTTCAGTCCAGGTGCTATTCTAAATTTAGAGGAGGATGAGAGAGTTAGTTAGCTCTCATCCATGTGATTTGTGCAAATTGGGCCTCTGTTCTAGCTGGGCTGTGCTGTCGGTTCATTCTGTGTTCCTGAGGTGCCTTTCCACCCTGGGGCGGCAGGTGGCGGCAGTGGAGTTCAGTCCGGAGCGCCTCTTGCCAGCAGCCAATCAGGAGGGGTTTTCCCTTGCGGGGCATGCTGGGGGAGGGTACTTCTTAAGCAGACGCCATTAGGCGGGGTTCTTGTTCCGGGTGTGGCACCCACCTTTAGGGTGACCACACATCACGGGCCCCGGCGATATGGCCTACCAGGCCGGGTGCACGTGCTACGCAGTGTTCTTGGTTCCGGGACCATGTTGGCCCAGGGCAACTGAAGCTATGGCAGTGATCTACTGGGTCCCCAAATTCTGAGGAAAAGATCCCAAGCGAGATAGCTGTTCGGTGAGGAGTCAGCCTGAGGAGAGCCAAGAGAGCCAGGCGATCCAACAGGGCCTCGACAATTCATCGGGGTAACCCGACACTGAGAGGTTGGATGTCAGCAACCTGTCAGTCGGTGACCCAAAACTAAGAAAAACTACCTGAGGGAGATTCAGGCGCTAACATTACTAAGCAAGATTTACCTCAATATCTACATTCTAGAGAAGGGCCTGTGGCAGAGGTTCCACTCTAATTCTCATTTCTACCAAGTCTGTGGCAGAGACTTGTTTCTTCTCACGGTTCTGAGTGATACTCTGGCTGCCAGGTCGGTGTGAGAGGCCTGTCCAGGTACACTACACCCACTCCGGCTGGAGTGGCGACGAAAAGTAAAGTGTCGTTGGAAGCAGGATTGTTTCCGTCGCTATTAGGCCTGAATCTGCAATTCTCCTCCTCACCCATCTTTTATCTATCTACTGTACCTCAACTTCACTGTTTGCCGTGTTGGGCAAGAATAAAAGCACAAGAAAGACACCTGCTGTTTGGACATTCCATCATTGCTGCTCTCATCTATCTACCCCTAGACGCTCATAGAGGTAATACGCCATCCCATAATCTCTAACTCCTGCAGGGGTAGCGCTACATTAGTATTAGAGGGCAACGACAAAGGTGAAAAAAGCAAACAAAACAAAAACACAAGAGCATGTAAGTCCTGGTATTAGCATCCCATTTTATAAAATAAAAAATGCAGGTTTAATATCTCTTTAACACGGAGGAGGACATTAGCCAGAATCTGTGAACAAAAGTATAGCCCAGAAATCTTGCACCCCTGAACTTTTCTTCCCTTTTCCTTTTGCATTTGTCATATTTTCCTGTATGCTTTCTTTGTACGACTATGTCCTCGTAGCTTGGGATGGATTATGTTTATGTAATATATATAAAAATTTGAAGTAAATTATTATTTTAATAAAACTATTATAATAAATGATATACTAAAAAAAAGGGACACATCCTTTGCAAAGGTGGTGCCACTAACCCAGCAACTGTATTATTAGAATATCACCACCAGATGGCAGCATAATACTTAACTGCAAATATGCGTGTTTTATAAACTGAAAAAATTATTGGTTTATTGGCAGGGCTTTTAGGTGATCAAACATTTAAAACTGAGTGTGATATATCCCTTCTGTACCTAATATCCACTCTGTGATTTTTTTTAGATCTCAGTTCACTTTTCAGGAAAGAGAAAAATGTCATATTAGGATTTGCAGAGCTAAATATGGTATTCCCATAATTCTCAGCATTGAAAAAAAAAAAAAAACATACCAGAGGTATTAAAATCTATTGTGAAATAAATAACATAGAACAGTTCCCCTCCTTACAGATCTGTGTCCCCCAGCAACAGAACCCTCCTTACTTCAGTGTCCCCAGCAGCTGGCAGCAGCAGAGCCCTCCTTTACATCTGGTTCCCTGGCAGCAGAGCCCTCCTTTACATTTGATGTGCCCGGCAGCGGAGCCCTCTTTTACATCTGGTGTCCTCGGCAGCGGAGTCTTCCTTTACATCTGGTGTCCTCAGCAGCGGAGTCTTCCTTTACATCTGGTGTCCCCGGCAGCGGAGCCCTCCTTTACATCTGGTTCCCCAGCAACAGAACCCTCCTTACTTCAGTGTCCCCAGCAGCTGGCAGCAACAAAGCCCTCCTTTACATCTGGTGTCCCCGGCAACAGAGCCCTCCTTCACATATGGTATCCCCTGCAGTGGAGCCCTCTTTTACATCTGGTGTCCTCGGCAGCGGAGCCTACCTTTACATCTGGTGTCCCCGGCAGCGGAGCCCCCCTTTACATCTGGTTCCCCAGCAACAGAACCCTCCTTACTTCAGTGTCCCCAGCAGCTGGCAGCTGCAAAGCCCTGCTTTACATCTGGTTCCCCAGCAGCAGAGCCCTCCTTTACATCTGGTGTCCCCGGCAGGGGAGCCCTCCTTTACATCTGGTGTCCACGGCAACAGAGCCCTCCTTTACATCTGGTGTCCTCGGCAGCCAAGCCCTCCTTTACATCTGGTGGTCCCGGCAGCGGAGCCCTCCTTTACATCTGGTGTCCCCGGCAGCAGAGCCCTCCTTTACATCTTTTGTCCCCGGCAGCGGAGCCCTCCTTTACATCTGGTGTCCCCGGCAACAGAGCCCTCCTTTACATCTGGTGTCCTCGGCAGCGGAGCCCTCCTTTACATCTGGTGGTCCCTGGAGTGGAGCCCTCCTTTACATCTGGTTCCCCAGCAGCAGACCCCTTGTTACAGATCTGTGTCCCCCAGCAGTGGAAGCGACTGGGCAGGAGTAGAGAGCGACACGAGAGCAGCGGAGTCCAGGGGGATCAGCTGAGTGTGCCATATACACAGCATTTCACTGACCCGGTGTACAGATAGCAGTGTTTTAGGAGGATGCAGAGAGCTAGATAAGTGCAAACCGGAGCAAGTGACCCGAAAAGAAGATCAGGGCAGATGCTCTCACCTCCCATCTCCGTGCATTGTGTGTGTGCTGGAGGCAGCAACAGTTCCACGGTCCATGTGACCGGGACACCCAATGGTCACTGACCTTCACACCCAGAGTACAGTTCCCGGCTTTCTCGTGTGTGTGTTCAGTGGAGAGCGGAGAAGCCGATTGGCTGCCCCTCCCCTCTCCACTGAACACAAGGGGAAATAATTGTAGCACTACCCCCCGAAGGAGCTGCTAAATATTTTTGGGTGGCATGTTACCTCTATCTTCTCGCAGTCCAGGGTGAAGTGAGAGTCTGAAGAATTTCAATGTCCACACGATGCACTTCTTTTTTTGCGATTTATTTGTAGAACCTAGTAGAAAATAAGTTGGAAGGGGTGGAAGGGTAGATAGGTCCAGGTACACAGACATAAATAGGAAACAGTCCTGCTTCCAGCATGCACAGTTCTCGTCACCACTCTAGCCAGAGTGGGCACCGCCCACCCAGATAGGTCCCTCCCACCGGCCCAGCAGCCGGGATGGCGCACGGAATAAAGCAAAGTCTCCGCCACAGACCCTCCCTTATGAGGAGACACCCTTGGTCCAGAATCCCCTGCCAGAGGACCCAGCACCCAGAACTCTCCAGCCCAGCCTCAGTAAAACCCTAGACCCGACATGCGACTCTGTCAAGCCTCTCAGTGCACGGTGCATCCTTCGATGAAGTTTCCAGGCCTTCTCCCAAGATACCAGCCTCTTGCATGGTCCTCTCCAGGATAGGTCCTCCCCTGGCTTCCTTCATCAAGTGGCTTCCTCCCGCAGGACAGGCAGCACAGGATCACCTCTGAACAGGGCTGGACTGGGACAAAAATTTGGCCCTGGACTTCCTCCACACTGGCCCACTTTGACATGTCTCTCCTATGGCGGCCGGACAACTCCCGCACCCCCCCCCCCTCCTGTCGGCCACCCAAGCCCCCTCTCCCCCTTCACATGTCACTAGCCGTTCTACTTTATTTGAGTAGAACGGTTGGTACTGGTACTCTTATAGGCAGTACCAGTGGGGAAGCTAGACATTATTTCACCTGGGGCAAAGAATCAGTTCGGTGCTCCCCCTTATGGGACAAGTTTAGGCAGAAGTGAGAAACTCCCAGGCCATAGCTGTTGAGTCAGCTATCTGTCCCCTCCCCTGTGCTCCTCTGTCGTCCCCCCTGCTTCCCCCTGATTCTCTGTTTCCCCCCAGGTGAGCGCTGCGGGGAGGGAGAGGAGGTGAGCTCTGCGGGGAGGGAGAGATAGAGGAGCGGAGGGGGGCGGCGGTCTGCTGTCACTGAAGCCGGCCCACTGAGCCATCGGCCCACCGGGGAAACTCCCTGTAGTCCCAATGGGCAGTCCATCCCTGCCTCTGAAAAAGGCAGGCCCCAGGCTGGTCCCAGAGACAGAACTCGGGACACACACCCCAGGCCAGGCTGGCCACGAGGCGCGTACGACGGACCCTTAACTGGTTGTGAATCAACCACTGTCACTGAAAGTACATGCACCTGGAAGATTCAAGGGATCCGGGCATTCCGGTGCACAGAGGGTGTGTATACAGCTGATTAGTATAGTTCAAAGGCAGTTCTAAAAATTATTATATATATAGTCCATAAATTCATTAATAGTCAACATGGTGCATACAGTTCTGTATTGATTAATAGTTGTGAATTGTATCAGAAGTGGCAGCCATCCTGTGACCAGCTCTGAGGGCATAAGAATAAAGGGAAGGGGGGGGGGGGACCACCTAAGTGCAGTATTTAAAAGTAAAATGTATTGACATAAGATTAAAAGGGCTCACAAGATGTCAGTGGAAAAGATCATTCAACCCATAAGAGTTGGCAGCTCGTCTCTGCCCTGCAGGCTTCCCTTGGTGGTCTGCCAAGAACTGAGATGAGCTGCTCGACCCTTATAATGTGTTGAGCGATCTTTTTCATTGACATCTTGTGAGCCTTTTTTTTTATCTTATGTCAATTAATGTTACTTTTAAATACTGCACTTGCGGCCAACAGATCTGGTCACACTCTGAGGATGGCTGCCACTTCTGCTACAATCTACAACTATTAATCAATATGGAACTGTGTGCATTCCTTTATTCTTACCTGGAAGACTCACCTGCAGTAAATGTTAGATGAACTTCCAACTCACTGTTTAATAAATATGTTCCCATGTGTAGCATTTGTTTCCAAAATGATAACTTGTGTGAAAACATAAGACATTTCTCCATAGATCTGCAGCCACACATTTAACTTAATCACTGGAGAAATAAAACTTCATTTCCAATTAGGAGAACAATTAACATGGTACTACTTCATTAGAAAATACCCCAGTTATCCAATTAGGTAATTCAGACGAAGACCCAGTGCTTCAATTAATTACAGTCAATAAAACAACAAATTATTGAAACACCACAATGAATTAATGCAGTCGAGTCTTCGTGTAATTAACACAAACAAAATGTCACTCAATTATTACAGACATTATGCCAATCAATGATTCTAGGCAATGCTCCCAGATGTTCCTCTGATAATGCTGTATTGGTACAGTAAACGCATTCCTTGACGACACAACTTGCCACTGTCAACTCTTTTGCAAATAGAGTTGGAGCTTTTTGACCCTTCCCGTCATTTTGTGTCCAGTAACGATTGTATATAGTGTTCATTCTGTGCCATATGCTGCGTGCCAACTGCAGTAAGATGGGCAGTGGGCACACCACAACTTTTATGATATATAATGCTCATGTTCTTAGACTTATTGCCTCCTATCAATGCAATTAGCTTGCACTGGGAAATGCAGCAAATGCTACATGGCACATCTGGTGTAAATGAGCCCTGAAATAGGTGCGTTTACGTGACACTGTCACCAAATTATAATAGGACAGAAGAAAAAAAAGATTCCCCTATCATGAATAAACGATATGCTTACATGTGGTAAATGAATGGCAAAACAATATAGAACAGTTTAAAAAAAACAGCTAAAGTGAGAAGGGGAGGGGAAGTTGACTAGGAAAGATTAGGGATAATAAGGAGTTAAACGGGAACATTAAAGCGGAGGTTCACCCTAAAAAACAAGTTTCTACCATGCCATCCAGCATACTAGCGTGAGGTACAGTATGCCTTTATTTATTTATTTGCGCCGTACTCACAGTTTAATCCCTTAGTTAAGTTTCAGACTCCCCGCGGGGAATGGGCGTTCCTATGCAGAGGGGAACATGATTGACGGCCGGCTATGGCGCGTCACGCTTCCCCAAAATAGCCGGAGTAGGACTCGGCTCTTCACAGCGCTATACGGCGCCTGCGCACAGACTAGGAGCTGACTGCGCAGGCGCCGTGAAGAGCCAAGTCCTATTTCGGCTATTTTCGGGAAGCGTGACGCGCCATAGCCGGTCGTCAATCATGTTCCCCTCTGCATAGGAACACCTACTAAACTTAACTAAGGGATTAAACTGTGAGTACGGCGCAAAAAAATTAAATAAAGGCATATTGTAGCTCGCGCTAGTATGCTGGATGGCATGGTAGGAAAACATTTTTTTTAGGGTGAACCCCCGCTTTAACAAAAAAACTTTTGTTGCTCATACAGTGCAGGACACAGGACTTGTTTCCATAGACCATCATATGTTTTATGTAGGCTACCTTCTGGTGTTTGGACACAGGCAAAAAACCTTGCTGGGACCACCCTTAGAGCGTACTAATATAATCCTGCCCACTTCATTTTTTTGCTAGTTTCTTTAGGTGATGGACCTGTTCTCCTCTGGAGAATTATTTTCTTTTTTAACTATATATATATTTTTTTTTTCTCCAAAAGCTTCTTTAAAGACTTGACTGCTTACTGTCTGGACTATCTAGCAGTTTACAGATATGCTACCCTTGGTGAGTACCTTGAGGACTGTACTATGTGGGGCCATCCTATAAAGTTTTCTTCAGCACGGGTGTGGAGTGACCACTCGGGCACTGCCCAAGGGCCCCATGCCACTAGGGGGGCCCAACAGGATTGCCAGCCTCAGTAAAACCAGGGACAGTATGTAAAAATCGATGTTTTTTTTACATCTGTCCCTAAAATGTCCCTTACCGACATCCTTTTGGTCTAAAAATCCCAGATTATAGCTACCCAGCCCCTCTAGTACCTTCTCAGTGTGTGTATGTATACTGTGTGTGTGTATACTGTGTTGCCCCATAATCTATTGCCTGGGGGCCCCATAATCTCCTATTGCTTGGGGGCCCCATAATCTCCTATTGCCCGGGGGGCCCATAATCTCCTATTGCCCCATGAGTTGTGAGTCCCCCTCTGCTTCAGCACATAATGCAACATGTGTACTTCCAAGTTCAAGGCCATTGTCCATCTCTGGTTCCCAGACCCTTAAGGTATGCCACAGTGACAGGGGTATACCAAATGTGACTGGCGAATCCTGGATTCTTTGTAGGCCCAGCCTTGTGCATAAGGTAAGACAGGATTTCCCTGTATGTTGCCACTGATTCCTGGCTTTTTCTAACTCAGTCCACAGTGAGTAGCACACGACTAGTATTTATTGGCATTTGGAAACCCTCTTAAAGACCTAGGGCCAGATTCACATACAAATGCGTTACGCTGCGGCGGCGTAACGTATCCCATTTACGTTACACCGCCGCAAGTTTACAGCGTAAGTGCTTGATTCACAAAGCACTTACCTGTAAACTTGCGGCGGCGTAGCGTAAATCCGCACGGCGCAAGCCCGCCTAATTCAAATGGGGTGGGGACCATTTCAATTAGGCGCGTTCCCGCGCCGAACGTACTGCGCATGCTTCGTCCCTAAAATTTTCCGACGTGCATTGCGCTAAATGACGTTGCAAGGACGTTATTGGTTTCGACATTAACGTAAATGGCGTCCAGCGCCATTTACGGACGACTTACGCAAACGACGTGAAATTAATTTTTTTTTACGCGGGAACGACGGCCATACTTAACATTGGTTAGCCCACCAAGAGGGCATGCTTAGTTTTACGCCGCGTATCTCTACGGAAACGACGTAAAATTACAGCGACGGGCAAAGCGGACGTTCGTGAATCGGCGTAACTAGTCATTTGCATATTCTACGCCGACCGCAATGGACTCGCCACCTAGCGGCCGGCCTAGAATTGCAGACTAAGATCCGACGGTGTAAGTCACTTACACCTGTCGGATCTTTGGGAGATCTATGCGTAACCTGATTCTATGAATCAGGCGCATAGATACGACAATCGTATCTCAGAGATACGACGGTGTATCAGGAGATACGCCGTCGTATCTCTTTTGTGAATCTGGCCCCTAATTTTTTCCCCTTGCGGGTGCTGCCTGTACATACCACCCAACTGTCCCTGATTTTGAAGGACTGTCCCTTAGCTGGAGCAATGTCCCTTTGTCCCTCATTTCTCCTCATTTGTCCCTCATTGTGGTCTGATCTATATAGTTGTATATAAAATACACTTTTTATCTATCAAAGAGTGTTTCCCAGTGCTGAACCTTTCATCTGATTTCTAAATGTCTGCATTTGTAAATTCCAAAAGCCAATATAAAAGAATAGTAGTGGTAAAAAGCACTTGTGGGTTTAACCAATCTTATTTGTTTGTACAATTCTCCTTTAAGGGGGCATGGCAAAAGGCGTGTCCTATGCCTGCATACTATTGCTGATAAGTGTCCTTCATTCCCATCTCAGAAAGTTGGGATGTATGCCTGTAGCCTACTATTGCTGCTATGTGGGGTCTCCAAACTAAGGCCCTCCAGTTGTTCAGGAACTACAATTCCCATCATGCCTAGTCACATCTGTGAATGTCAGAGTTTTACAATCCCTTATGGGACGTGTAGCTTGAAGGCTGTAGATTGGAGATCCCTGGTCTAGAGACTGTAATTTGCCAAGTCTCTAGAATGTCCCTTATCTCTTTACATATGCGCAGAATCTTGTGGTTAAAAGCTTGGTCTGCTGAACCTGCTTCTAAAAAGGGTCTTCTATACATGCCTTTTGAAAGTAAATTACTATTTGGAGAATCCCTTGATAAATTCATGCAGAAAGTCACTGGGGGGAAAGGTACTTCTACCACATCAGAAAAAACATAAATCTCCTACTGCTACTATGGCTACTACCTCTACTTGGCAAAAGGAACCGGTTTGTTCTCCCCAGGTGTCAATTTCAAAACCTGGCTTAACACCTCCTTTCGTCACAAGCCATGGACACCCAAACACCACCAAAGCCAGCCCTCCTCACAATGAAGGGGATATATAAGTTACTAACAACAAGTTTCAACAGTGTGCCTGATTCAGGTCGATGGAAGGTGGAGGAGAATGGGAAGAGTCAGCCTATGGTGGCTTCCGGGTATTGGCATTTCTAAAGCGTGGGTTGGATTTCTGTAGACTATGGTCAAAGTGTCTCAGAAGGAATGTTGTAACCCAAGGATCCCAGATTTCCTGAAATTTTGGGCATGCTGTTCTGTAAGCCTGCTGTCAAATTTTTGTTTATAAGGGTCCAATGCATTCTCGATTTTACTTCCGAGAAGGGAATGTTTGGTGAAAGCCAGGCTTTAGCTATAACTAGATTAGCAGCAGTCAGTATGTGGGTCATAAGAGCGAACTGGCTTGCGATTTAGTTAGGTTGGTGTGAAAATGTTTGTTTAGGAGTTGACTCACTTGCTGCAAGAATCATTGAGCCACTGGGAAAGACCACCAAATGTGATAAAAGGTCCCGATTTGTGAACAAGCTCAAAGGCAAGTGGTGGAGGAGGCAAAGGAGGCATTCACCAGTCTACTGGGGACCATGTAACATCTGAATAATACTTTATAATTACCCTCCACTTCTACCTCATTTCTAGAACCGGATTTGGTGGTGGCCCAAATTTGCCCCCTAGTGCTATTGATCTAGGAGTTGTTGCAGGTCCCTTTCCCATTTAGAAATGTAGCACCCCCTTACTTTCAGTACGGGCACTACGCTAAAGTTAGTGGGGAATGGGAGAGTTATTTTTGCTCCCATTCACAATTTGTTGAAATTATGGGCTGCTGTCATTCCTGAACTGTCCTGTAGGTCAGTCTGTGCTCCAGGTGTGTTGTTCCACCCCTGGGCGACAGGTGGCACTAGAGGGATTCTGGCAGAGCCACTTTTCCCCAGCAGCCAATTAGAGGAGTCTTCCCTCGCTGGGCATGCTGGGGGAGGGTATATCTGTGGCAGATGCCATTGTTCTTGGTTCTTCCCGCTGGGGGCCAGGTTCCAGGTGCGGCATCCACCTTTAGGGTGGCGACGAACTGTGGTTACTATTACTATGCTGTGGAAAATTAACATTCAGCGCCAAACAAAAAAATTTTAATTAAATTGAAAAATAATTATAATAAAAGCTGCTCCTCAAAAACAATAATAATTGTGAAAAATGAAAAAAATGTGTAGAGGGCGCTGAACCACTCAGTGCTGCTGAATAGTAAACCAAAGTGTAGAGTGAGAAATAGATTAAAATAAACTCTCTCTTAAAACATATATATATCTATAATAATAATAAATTCCAAAAGTGTCTCTGTGTCCAAAGGAAGACCCCTCAGAATCTATGAAAAAGGTCCCAATAAGTGTTCAATCAATGCATCACATGTGAATGAAAAAACAAATCTTCTTTCTTGAATATTCTTTATGTGCAAAAAAGAAAAAGGAAAGCCGTCACCAACAAATCCAGTCTTCTTAATCACCCTCTAATTGGTGTTGAAGCAAACAGATGTGCTTACCAGAATTAATGGACTATTATGGTTAAACAATAGTCAGCTAGACATATGCAGGATTGTGCCTGCATGCACATCGGATAGGAATTCAATAGTGAGCCTCAATGCCAGGGATTCCAGATAGGATATAAAATGAAACAAAAAAAGGCAATGGAGATGCCAATAGTGTAATATCGCTTTAAAATTTATTATATATAAAAAAGAAAAACCAAAAGACAAATGGCCCAGATGGCCTCTTACTTCTAAAAGTGCCTACCCGGCACTGGGGCTGCAGGCGTATCACCGCTACCTTGCGGTACGGTAGTGGACAGGGTCGTCTGGTCCGGTGCTAACTCCGTAGCACGGCTCGGCGTCCCAGCTGGCAGCTCGTACGGGCAGGGAGGCACGTCTCGTGATCGGGCACGCCCCCCTGAAGACGTTGTACCTGACGAAACGTACGTCGGAGGCGGACCCGATCACGAGACGTGCCTCCCTGCCCGTACGAGCTGCCAGCTGGGACGCCGAGCCGTGCTACGGAGTTAGCACCGGACCAGACGACCCTGTCCACTACCGTACCGCAAGGTAGCGGTGATACGCCTGCAGCCCCAGTGCCGGGTAGGCACTTTTAGAAGTAAGAGGCCATCTGGGCCATTTGTCTTTTGTTTTTTCTTTTTTATATATAATAAATTTTAAAGCGATATTACACTATTGGCATCTCCATTGCCTTTTTTTGTTTCATTTTATATCCTATCTGGAATCCCTGGCATTGAGGCTCACTATTGAATTCCTATCCGATGTGCATGCAGGCACAATCCTGCATATGTCTAGCTGACTATTGTTTAACCATAATAGTCCATTAATTCTGGTAAGCACATCTGTTTGCTTCAACACCAATTAGAGGGTGATTAAGAAGACTGGATTTGTTGGTGACGGCTTTCCTTTTTCTTTTTTGCACATAAAGAATATTCAAGAAAGAAGATTTGTTTTTTCATTCACATGTGATGCATTGATTGAACACTTATTGGGACCTTTTTCATAGATTCTGAGGGGTCTTCCTTTGGACACAGAGACACTTTTGGAATTTATTATTATTATAGATATATATATGTTTTAAGAGAGAGTTTATTTTAATCTATTTCTCACTCTACACTTTGGTTTACTATTCAGCAGCACTGAGTGGTTCAGCGCCCTCTACACATTTTTTTCACTATTACTATGCTACTGAGAGCAGGATTGCTCGGTTCATATCCAGGCCTGATACTGCAAAGTTCTCTCTTTCGCTTCATCAACCTTTTCTTCCCCTCTGATGTTGATGTTGGCCATGTTGGCCTGGAAATAAAGCATTTGAAAACCTTTATTCATTGCCTGGACATTCGCTCACTGCTCTATTCTTCAACTACACCCCTAGACAACACTAAGGTAACTTAATATGCCGATCCCAACAACAAACCAACGGCTCCTGCGGGGGTAGCGCTACAGAAACAAAGGGTGAGGTGTGTGTTTAGTAGTCAAAAGATTGTATAGGAGGGAGATTATTCCCACAGAGCGTGGATCGTTTTTGCATTTGGATTCAATTGGTGTAAGGGTCAGGGGGCCACAGTCAACATGTTCTGTAGATAATACAAAGTGTTTGACTTGGAGGTATCTGAACAGTACAGATTATGATAGGTACCATGAAGATTGTAAGCCTGCAAAAGCCCTAAAGCCTTTCAGGGTCAGCAGAGTGTGAAAGCCAGTTACCTTTGAGGCAATCCAGTGGCAGAAAGCTCCGGGGGATTCATAGTCAGGGTGGGGAGGAAGGATGAGTTGCATATTATAGATAATAATGGAAGATGAGAGGAAAATAGATCACCTCAATTTATAGTGATGTGAAGCTATCTGCAGGCCAGTTATATCCAGGGACTCACAGATGGGTGGGGCGAGAGACTGTCTGACTAGGTCAAATGGGGGGGATAGTGGACATCTCTGCCTAGTTCCCTGGAAAATAGGGAAGGGGAAGATTTGAGGCAAGAGTATTTCACAAAGGCTTTTGGAGAGGCCTATAGATATTGGCCCGGATTTAGATAGGAATTAGGACGGTGTATCTCCGGATACGCCGTCGTAACTCTAAATTGTGGGGTCGTATCTATGCGACTGATTCATAGAATCAGTTACGCATAGATTTCCCTAAGATCCGTCGTATCTTAGGCTGCATATTTACGCTGGCCGCTAGGTGGTGCTTCCATAGATTTACGCGAGAAATTAGGTAGATACGCCGATTCAGAAACGTACGTCTGCCCGGCGCATTTTTTTACGCCGTTTACAGTAGGCTTTTTCCGGCGTAAAGTTACCCCTGCTATATGAGGGGTATCCTATGTTAAGTATGGTCGATTACGTCGTTTGCGTAAGTCGTTCGCGAATAGGGCTGGGCGTAATTTACGTTCACGTCGAAAGCATTGGCTTTTTGCGGGTTAATTTGGAGCATGCGCACTGGGATACGTTCACGGACGGCGCATGCGCCGTTAGCCAAAAACGTAATTTACGTGGGGTCAGCCATCATTACCATACAACACGCCCACTGTATTGAGAATTAGAATTCCGCGGGCTTACGCCGGACCATATACGTTACGCCGCCTTAACTTAGGGCGCAAGTTCTTTCTGAATACGGAACTTGCGCCCTAATTTACGGCGGCGTAACGTATCTGAGATATGTTACGCCCGCCGATAGATACACTATTGTATCTGAATCCGGGCCTGTGTGTCTATTTGAGAAATGTATTTTTCCAGGGCATGGAACAGGAAGGGCCATGAAACTGTATCTCGAGGGACAAAATCAAACGTATTTTTGGGCATTTGGAGGCCTCGACCAGGCGAGTGAGTTTGTGGATATTGTCACCAGCTTATCTTATAGGCATAAAGCCAACTTGGTCTCGATGGATAAGACCTCCCATACCCTGGGTGAGTCTAGTGGCAAAGATTTTAGCTTAAAGCCTCGTACACACGACCATTTTTCTCGGCAGGAAAAAAAACAAAGTTTTTCCCGACAGGATTCCTCTCAAGCCTGCCTTGCATACACACGTTCAGGCCAAATACCACCAGTCCAAAGCACGGTGGCGTACAACACATACAACGGGACTATAAAGGGGAAGTTCCATTCAAACTGAACCACCCTTTGGGCTGCTTTTGCTTATCCTCGTTTTAGTAAAAGTTTGGTGAGAGACGGTTCGCGCTTTTCAGCGCTTTGCAGCGTGACGAATGTGATATCTCTATTATGAACGCTAGTTTTACCAGAAAGAGCGCTCCCGTCTCATACTTGATTCTGAGCATACGTGTTTTTTTTTCGCTTGGAAAAGCATACACACGACCGGTTTTCCCGATGGGAAAAAGTCCGCCGGGAATCTCGACGGGAAAAAAGAAAGTTGGTTCTCTTTTTTTTCTGGCAGTTTTCTCGTTGGGAAAACTGCGATGGAGCATACACACGGCCGGTTTTCCCGGCCAGAAGCTCTCACGGCAGTTTTCCCGATGGGAAAACTGGTCGTGTATACAAGGCATGAGAGTTTAATGTCCACGTTCAATAAGGATATTGGCCTGAAGTTGGAAGATTGGGTTCCATTGGTGTTAGGTTTGGGGATCATTGAAATAGATGCCTGGAGGGATTCCGTTGAAAAGGAGTTTTGATCATGAAGATCACTGAAGGTGTTGCACAGTAGGAGTGCCAGGATCCAAATCTGTCTTTTCAAAGGGGCAAAATACATTTTCTATTTTTGTTCCTTCTGAAAGAAAGTACATTTAAAGACCACTTTGCACCTACTTCAGGTATAAGGATTGGTTGCAATAGTTCCTTCACAATAATGTTTTCAAGGGACCAGATTCTTGTAGATCGCTGCATCTTTGCGGCGGCGTAACGTATCTCATTTACGTTACGCCGCCGCAAGTTTTACGGGCAAGTGCTTGATTCACAAAGCACTTGCCTGTAAAGTTGCGGCGGCGTAGCGTAAATCCTCCGGCGCAAGCCCGCCTAATTCAAATGATCCGGGTAGGGGGCGTGGATCATTTAAATTAGGCGCGTTCCCGCGCCGAACTTACTGCGCATGCGCCGTCCCTAAAATTTCCCGACGTGCATTGCGCTAAATGACGTCGCAAGGACGTCATTGGTTTCGACGTTAACGTAAATGGCGTCCATCGCTATTCACGGACGATTAACGCAAACAACGTAAATTTTCACATTTCGACGCGGGAACGACGGCCATACTTAACATTGACTGCACCTCATATACCCAGGGGCAACTTTACGCGTCGCAAATCTTACGTAAACGTCGTAACTTCACTGCGTCGGTCAGGCATACGTTCGGAATTTGCGTATTTTGCTAATTTGCATACTCGATCGGGAAAACGACGTCGGCGACACCTAGCGGCGAAAAAAAAAATTGCATTTAAGATCCGACAGCGTAAGAGCCTTACGCCTGTTGGATCTAATGGTTATCTATGCGTAACTGATTCTATGAATCAGGCACATAGATACGACAGGCGGACTCAGAGATACAAAGGCGTATCAGGCGATACGCCGGCGTATCTCTTTTGAGAATCTGGCCCAAGGTTTCTAGTCAAACCTATTTACAGCCACACTTCCAATTTGTAGCACTAGCAACCGAGCTCTCCTCTGCACCCCAAGTGTTCTCAAAAGTGCTTGCTCTTCTACAAACCTGGACAAAGTCCTATTGAAGGATTCCTCAGCCTCAACCTTGTCCAAAAGGACAATTCAATTTCTTGAAACTTTTGACTGGATAATCAACTTTCCAGCGTCTTCTGGGTCTCATCTTGATAGCAAGCCCAAGACAGAATTTTCTTTGCTTAGTAGAATCAGGGCTTAAGTCCTGCGGGAACGCGTGGGAACTGAGTTCCTGCACTTTTTTCACAGCAGGAACGCAGTTCCCTTTGCAGGACTAGAGCAGCCGAGCCAATCCTTCACTAAGTGGTGATGCCCAACTCGAGTCACTGTCAGGGGCAGGCGAACCTTAGTAATCCTTTATGTTACTGGCCGCTTCCTGTAGACATTGCGGCATCGAGGAAGTGACGGAATACCCGCACACTACCCGATGAATCCATATACAGGAAGTGGCCAGTAACATAAAGGATTACTATGGTACAGTGGATAAAAAAAAAAAAAAACACGCGGTTTAGTAATTATGTATATGAGCGTATCATTTTTTTTATTTGGTGGGGGAGTGGATCTTGGGTGGGAGTTCCCACACTTTTTTCCCCAGGACTTGACCCCTGAGTAGAATGTTCCCGAAGGTCTGACATGAGACGACAACCCTCAGGTCAAAAGAGACTTCTCAGTTTACTTAACTTCTGCACAAGGGTTCTGAATTTAATGATGGTCTCCTCTGAGGTAGTCCCTGTTTACCCACTTTCACTCCAAACCTCTTCAATCCCACATACCCACGACATGGAACAAGCAAATCCATTCCTTGGATCACACAATGCTTCTGTACAGCCAGACAAAGCTCTCACTGACATGGTGGAACTCCAGTCCTACCTTGTAATTAATAATTCCTTTACATGCACTGGGAGGTGGTGAGTGACCAGGGATGCCAGCATTACAAGGCAAACAATGTTTACAATTCCCTGGCTGCCCAAAGGACATGATCCCTGCAGGAGTTGAAACTTCCTATCAAAATTCTGCAACTTAGAGACATCAGTCTGGAACTCTGCTGGGTGGAAACTCACATTCCGACACCATGCCGTGCGCATCCCTGGAATGGGCAATTGACAGGTGGACTTCCAAAGCCGTCATCACCTAGACCAGGGGGAGAGGTCTCTGCACCCAAAGATCTTTCAATATCTCTGTCAAAGGTGGGGACAACCTGATGTGGACATTAGCATTAGTTTTCTTTTTTTCAGGCTAAGAACATAAAAATACCTATTGATTATGTTAACTAACTTCTACTACTTGGTCCTTATAAGAAGGGAACGTATAGTCCCTAAAGCTTGTCCTATAAATTAAACTAAGTGCAAATAAAAAAAAAGTATTAAAAAAAAACAGTTCTCAGCTGTGTTGTGTCCAAACTCAAATTTCAGATAATGCTGCTCAGTTTTTTAGTCTATCTTCTGTGAACTATGAAATATTCCCTCTGCGTAATAAAGAAGAGAATTTGTTCTGTAGTCCTAAAACACGCCAAGTCCTAGAGTGAAAACATTGCTCCTTAATAGAAACAGTGGCCCAGATTCTCAAAGGGCTTACGACGGCGCAACGCCATGTACGCCGTCGTATCTATGCGACTGATTCTTAGAATCAGTTACGCATAGATATCCATTAGATCCGATAGGCGTAAGGCTCTCACGCCGTCGGATCTTAAATGCACTTTTTTTTTTTTGTGCGCTAGGTGTCGCCTCCGTAGTTTTCCCCGTCGAGTATGCAAATTAGCTAGATACGCGAATTCCCGAACGTACGCGCGGCCGACGCAGTACAGTTACGACGTTTACGTTAGGCGTGTCCCGGCATAAAGTTGCCACTGGGTATATGAGGCGCAATCAATGTTAAGTATGGCCATCGTTCCCGCGTCGAAATTTAAAAATTCACATTGTTTGCGTAAGTCGTCCGTGAATGGGCCTGGATGCCATTTACGTTCACGTCGAAACCAATGACGTCCTTGTGACGTCATTTGGAGCAATGCACCCTGGGATATTTTACGGACGGCGCATGCGCAGTACGTTTGGCGCGGGAACGCGCTTAATTTAAATGCTACACGCCCCCTACCCGCCTAATTTTAATTAGGCGGGCTTGCGCCGGGTGATTTACGCTACGCCGCCGCAACTTTACACGCAAGGGCTTTGTGAATAAAGCACTTGCATGGAAAACTTGCGGCGGCGTAACGTAAATGAGATACGTTACGCCCACCCAAATTTACTCCATTCTACGAGAATCTGGGCCAGTGAGCTTTATTTAAGTCTATTTACTTTACAAGGGAATTTGCACTTTGCATGGGAATTTGCCCCAGAGCATAGTGAATAAGGGGAAGTTTCACTTTGCGAAGAATATCCAAGAAAAAACAAAACGCATGATTGGATGAAGTCAGCAGAGTTTCGTCTCATTCACTAAGCTCTGGGGAAAATTCTGTTGCAAAGTGCAACTTCCCTTGCAAACTGAACAGCCTATTTGTCTTTAGTAATTCAACCCCAATGCGGTATGTGAGTGTTGTTACCCTTGTCAGGTGAAAATAAAGCAAAAAAATACAAACTAACTAAAAGTCTGAACAAAGCAAATTAATGCAGCCACCACATAGGATTGCCACCTTTTCTACAAGTCAAACCTGAACACTTTATCAGCGCACAGTATATACTATACAGTACATATATTTTGTGATTAAATAACATCCACAGAGTTCCCCTTTTACATGTGAATCCGCAGAGTTCCCCTTTTACATGTGAATCCGCAGAGTTCCCCTTTTACATGTGAATCCACAGAGTTCCCCTTTTACATGTGTATCCGCAGAGTTCCCCTTTTACATGTGAATCCGCAGAGTTCCCGTTTTACATGTGAATCCACAGAGTTCCCCTTTTACATGTGAATCCGCAGAGTTCCCCTTTTACATCTAAATCCGCAGAGTTCCCCTTTTACATCTGAATCCGCACAGTTCCCCTTTTACATCTGAATCCGCAGAGTTCCCCTTTTACATCTGAATCCGCAGAGTTCCCCTTTTACATCTGAATCCGCAGAGTTCCCCTTTTACATGTGAATCCGCAGAGTTCCCCTTTTACATGTGAATCCGCAGAGTTCCCCTTTTACATGTGAATCCGCAGAGTTCCCCTTTTACATGTGAATCCGCAGAGTTCCCCTTTTACATGTGAATCCGCAGAGTTCCCCTTTTACATGTGAATCCACAGAGTTCCCCTTTTACATCTGAATCCACAGAGTTCCCCTTTTACATCTGAATCCGCAGAGTTCCCCTTTTACATCTGAATACGCAGAGTTCCCCTTTTACATCTAAATCCGCAGAGTTCCCCTTTTACATCTGAATACGCAGAGTTCCCCTTTTACATCTAAATCCACAGAGTTCCCCTTTTACATCTGAATCCGCAGAGTTCCCCTTTTACATCTGAATACGCAGAGTTCCCCTTTTACATCTAAATCCGCAGAGTTCCCCTTTTACATCTAAATCCGCAGAGTTCCCCTTTTACATCTGAATCCACAGAGTTCCCCTTTTACATCTGAATACGCAGAGTTCCCCTTTTACATCTAAATCTGCAGAGTTCCCCTTTTACATCTGAATCTGCAGAGTTCCCCTTTTACATCTGAACTTGCAGAGTTCCCCTTTTACATCTGAACTTGCAGAGTTCCCCTTTTACATCTGAACTTGCAGAGTTCCTCTTTTACATCTGAATCCGCAGAGTTCCCCTTTTACATCTGAACTTGCAGAGTTCCCCTTTTACATCTAAATCCGCAGAGTTCCCCTTTTACATCTGAACTTGCAGAGTTCCCCTTTTACATCTGAATCCACAGAGTTCCCCTTTTACATCTGAATCCACAGAGTTCCCCTTTTACATCTGAATCCGCAGAGTTCCCCTTTTACATCTGAATCCGCAGAGTTCCCCTTTTACATCTGAATCCGCAGAGTTCCCCTTTTACATCTGAATCCGCAGAGTTCCCCTTTTACATCTGAATCCGCAGAGTTCCCCTTTACATCTGAATCCGCAGAGTTCCCCTTTTACATCTGAATCCGCAGAGTTCCCCTTTTACATCTGAATCCGCAGAGTTCCCCTTTTACATCTGAACTTGCAGAGTTCCCCTTTTACATCTGAATCCGCAGAGTTCCCCTTTTACATCTGAACTTGCAGAGTTCCCCTTTTACATTTGAATCCACAGAGTTCCCCTTTTACATCTGAATCCGCAGAGTTTGCTCTTATATCTGAACTTGCAGAGTTACCTTACACTGTAAGGGGGACTCTGCAGACTCTGATGTAAGGGAGAACTCTGCAGACTCTAACATAAGAGATGCTCTGGGAACCCTGATTTAAGGGTTAACACTGAGAACTGTGATGCACGGAGAGCACTCAGAGGTAGGAGAGAGAAGAGGGGGGAGACTTCAGTCACAGACAGGGATGAATGGTGAGCTCACTTACCCCTTGGCACCTCCCATCCAGATGTATATGCTTTTGCTAGGCATCAAATGTCCCTCCCCACTCCCATTTTCTTATTGGATTGAAGTGTGGGCAGACACTGAGGGGTAGGGGCAGTAGGAAGAGGGGCAGACCGAGCCCTCTCTCCTCTCCCATGTTTATGTTTGGGGGGGGGTGTTAGTTCTGGCTTTGGGCAGTATGAAAGAGAGTGTAACAGACACTCTCGGCTTAGACAATCACAGCCAGCAAACGTACTGGGAAGTCATAGTCCAGTCTGAATAATGTGTCCGGGTTTCAGGTGGTCTGAAACCTGGACACATGATTCAAAACCCGAACTGTCCGGGTGAATCCTGGACAGGTGGCAACCCTACCAAAACAGCCAAGGGCTGGTAATCTGCAATATAACACTTTTTTTATTTATTTTTTTAGATATACTTTAAAGATGCAAGCTTTCTGGATGTTCTTTATGTTCCTTCCCTGGGCATTATACAATTGTATAGTGCCCAAGGAAAGGACATACATTTATTTGCAGGGTTCCTCAATGTTAAAAGGGTTGAAAAAAGCTGACTTACCCAAGTACAAGACTATGACTGCTTGGCAAAGATGTATTACCTTAAACGCACCACAAGGTGGCAGCATAACACTAACACATTGTCTTCAAACAAAGCAGTTTTCATTTCCTGGTTGTCTACTTCCTCCTGAAGACGGTCACGTGACAGGTGAAGCCAATGCAGAGCAGTGAGAGGATGTGCAATGTGACTGTTGCTGTCCTTTGTACCTGTTCCTGGCTCTGCAGTCATGCCCCTCTCTGCAGGCACCCGAGATGCTGTGGCTGGCATAGCTGTGTTGGGGGCCACCTTTGTGGCTGGGGTCTACATTGGTGAGTACACGGGCACAGCTTTATTAACCACTTCCGTCCCAGTACCTTTAACTCCTAGTGTGCCAGAGTGCTTTAAGTTTTGGAGATGTGATAAGCATGTTTCTGTTTCTCCTAATGGATGATAGAGATGTTTTGTGGGTGGCAGTTTGTTTTCCTATCACATTTGGATACATATATTGTTTATAGTTTTTTTATATTTATTTTTATTATTAAAAAAAGAAAAGAACAAAATACATTGGAGCCAATATCTTTCTGGTCATTTTCCTTCCAGCTTGATCTACACTCACCGGCCACTTTATTAGGTACACCTTGCTAGTACCGGGTTTGGACCCCCTTTGCCCTTAATTCTTCCTGGCATAGATTCAACAAGGTGCTGGAAACATTCCTCAGAGATTTTGGTCCATATTGACATGATGGCATCACACAGTTGCTGCAGATTTGTTGGCAGCATATCCATGATGCGAATCTCCCGTTCCCTCACATCCCAAAGGTGCTCTATTGGATTGAGGTCTAGTGACTGCGGTGGCCATTGGAATACAGTGACCTCGTTGTCATGTCCAAGATACCAGCGGTGAGATGAGCTTTGTGACCTGGTGCATTATCCTGCTGGAAGGAGCCATCAGAAGATGTACACTGTAGTCATAAAGGGATGGATATGGTCACCAACAATACTCGGGTAGGTTGTGGCGTTAAAATGATGTTCAATTGGTAGTAGTAAAGGCAGCCCTCAAATTTTCCCCTCGCTTACTCGAGCGTGGGCGGTCCGGGTCCGGGTTGAATGGGTCCGGGTCCGGGTTCGACTTACACCAGTCGAATCTTAGGCTGTAATCTCCCGCCGGCCGCTAGGTGTCGTCGATTTTTTTTTACACGTCGCATATGCAAATGAGGAGAACCGCCGATTCACGTCCGTACGCCTGCCCGTCGCTCTTTTTCAACGTCGTTTGCGTTCGGCTTTTTCCGGCGGATAGCTACCCCTGCTAATATGAGGGGTAGCTAATGTTAAGTATGGTAGACATTCCCGCGCCGAGTTTTAAATTTGTTACGTCGTTTGTGTAAGTCCGTCGGGAATACAGATGGCCGTAAGTAACCTAGCCGCCGAAAACAATGACGTCCTAGCGACGTCATTTGGAGCATGCGCACTGGGCTTTTAAAGCAGTTAAATCGGCGCGGGAACATGCCTCATTTAAATTGTACACTCCCCCTAGCCGCGGAATTTGCATTCCGCCGGGGGGAGTTAAGATCCGACGGTGCAATTTGCGAGGTAAGTGCTTTATGAATCATGCACTAGCCTCGCTAAATTGCACCGGCGGATCGTAAAACACGTAGATCTAGCGGATCTAAAGATCCGCTGATCTACATGAATCTGGCCCAGTGTGTTATTTTCATTCCGATTGGTGCTGCTACTCGGGTGACCCCTTGGCCCCTCCCCTCCTCTTTTTCCTCTTTACCCTACTTTATTGAATTCTACTGCTTTTCTTCCTGGTACTTACTTTCTGATTCTCCCCAAGTTATTGCTGGGGAAGTAAATTCGAGTTTGAGGCGCCGGCATCCTGTGGGTCAAACGTCACTTCTGCCCATAGCTCTTAAAGGGCCATTTTTTGTTTATTTTTTATTAAAATTACACATTTTTTTTTCTCTTGTGTGTAAATATGAGACCTGTGGTCTTTTTGAACCCAGATGTCATATTTAAGAGTTCTTGTCATACTTTTATTCTATTACAAGGGATGTTTACATTATTGTTTAAAAGAACAGTGTAAAAATAAAAGGTAAAATAAATAAGAAAACAAAAAACAAATTTTAAACGCACCCCGGCCCGCCGATCTCGCGTGCAGAAGCAAACGCATACGTGAGCAGCGCCCGCATATAACAGGGGTTCAAACCACACATGTGAGGTATCGCCGCGATCGGTAGAGGGAGAGCAATAATTCTAGCCTCCTCTGTAACTCAAAACATGCAACCTGTAGAATTTTTTTTAAGCGTCGCCTATGGAGATTTTTGAAGCGTGACATGTTGGGTATCGGTTCACTCGGAACAATATCTTTCACAATTAAAAAAAAATTGAGCTAACTTTATTGTTGTCTTATTTTTTTTATGCGAAAGTGTATTTTTTCCAAAAAAAGTGCGCTTGTAAGACCGCTGTGCAAATACGGTGTGACAGAAAGTATTGCAACGACCGCCATTTTATTCTCTAGGGTTTTAGAAAATGATTTTTTTATCATGTTTGGGGTTCTAAGTAATTTTCTAGCAAAAAACAGTTTTTAACTTGTAACCAACAAATCTCAGAAAGAGGCTCGGTCCTTAAAGGGGTTGTAAAGGTTTGTTTTTTATTTTCTAAATAGGTTCCTTTAAGCTAGTGCATTGTTGGTTCACTTACCTTTTCCTTCGATTTCCCTTCTAAATGTTTTTTTTCTTTGTTTTCTTTGTCTGAATTTCTCCTTCCTGTTCCTCCTCAGTAAGCTGTTCAGTGAGCTGTTCTGACTGACTTTCCACGGCTCGGATGATGGTGGAAAGCTTACTGAGGAGAAACAGGAAGTGAGAGATTCAGACAAAAAAATAAACAATTTTCAAAGGAAATCGAATGAAAAGGTAAGTGAACCAACAACGCACTAGCTTAAAGGAACCTATTTAGAAAATAAAAAATCTAACCTTTACAACCCCTTTAAGTGATTAAAAAAATGTAACCGCTAAAGTTTTCTCAGAATTGTCTAGATTTTAAGGTCTCATTCACACGGACGGACCGTTCAGGTCCGCCTGTCGGTTTGGACGGCGGACCTGAACGGCCGCTCCATGCATCCCTATGGAGCGTCGGATGTCAGCGGAGACATGTCCGCTGACATCCGACCCGATCTGATCCGCTAAAAACAGACGTATGGGGGCACGTCCCCATCCGTCCATGGCGGATCGGATCGGGTAAGATCTGATGAAAACAGACATGCTGTCCGTTTTCATCAGTTCGCTCCATAGGACACAGCGGTGCCCGACAAGCCCCTCCCCGCTCAGTGAGCAGAGAGGAGCTTGTCATCGTCGGCTCAGCGGAGATCTGCGGACTGATCTCCCGCTGAGCTGAGCAACGGAGTCCGCCTCGTGTGAATGAGGCCTAAATTGCAAGATTGTCCACCTACCAGACAGTTTTTCGTGAAATATCTAGCCACTTTTCTGATTCTCCTTATTCTACCATAGTACTGAGGAAAGGAACATCAGCCACCCACCCACCTCATCCCGAAATGCAGCGGGATTTTGCTTTTTTTAGCTAGAAAAATTGACCATTAATCCTTTAATCATCAGACTTGATCTGATCCCCGCCACAGCCACTACAGGCTCTTCTGATGAATGTCATGGTCGCCAATCAAGAATGATTTAGAGCTGTAAAAGTGTATAAAGTAAAGTGTTTTTGTTTTTTTCCTAGGTAAAAAATATTTTATGTATAGAAGGAAAAAGTCACAGAAAATGTTTGATGGACAGGATGACCCACGTAGAACATACCTGCTTCGTCTTTCCCTTAGAGAGCACCCATCTGCGAAGAAGCTAAAACAGGTATGGAATGGCAAATCGGGTTGTAATGAGGATACTTTATTCAAAGCAAAATAACATTTGATGATAGGATGTAAGGTTAGTGGGCACTTGCGCTCCAGTTGCCTTTCCGATCTGCCTGCTTGCACTTGATTGAATTCTGAGATGTCTAGGAGAGATATTCAGCATGCTAAACCAGAAGAAGCTTAAAACTTAGTGGAAGACCACATGGGACAGCAGGTGGGAAATAACGGACAGACCTTAAAGGGGTTGAAAAGGTGAAAAAAAATATTCCCTAAATAGCTTCTTTTACCTTAGTGCAGTCTTCCTTCACCTACCTCATTCTTTCGATTTTGCTTTTAAATGTCCTTATTTCTTCTGAGAAATCCTCACTTCCTTTTCTTCTGTAACTCCACACAGTAATGCAAGGCTTTCTCCCTGGTGTGGAGTGTCGTGCTCGCCCCCTCCCTTGAGGGGGGAGGGGGCAAGCAGGAGAGTCAGGACACTCTCTACTTGGCAGATAGAGAAAGGAGCTGTGTTATTTAGTGGGCATCCTGACTCTCCTGTCCCCCCCCCCCTCAAGGGAGGGGGCGAGCACAACACTCCACACCAGGGAGAAAGCCTCACATTACTGTGTGGAGTTACAGACAGAAGAACAGGAAGTGAGGATTTCTCAGAAGAAATAAGGACATTTAAAAGCAAAATGGAAGGATGAGGTAAGTGAAGGAGGACTGCACTAAGGTAAAGGAAGCTATTTAGGGGGAAAAAATACCTTTACAAACCCTTTAACTTAAATAAATAACAACAGACAAGTGTTGGATATAAAGGCTGCGGTTGTTTGTTTATTATTGGTTTCAAATATTTATAATTCATCCACTCAAATTCAAATATATAAGCTTTAAGCTAACCTAGCCACTGCGGCTCAGGCTGCAAATACAGATTTCCAACTGTAATAAACTTTAATCAACATAACACAATATTTTTTATTTTTTTTTAAATACTGTACATGTCAAACCAACTAGTCCCCCTTTGTGTGTGTATATATATATATATATATATATATATATATATATATATATATATATAATTTTTTTTTATTAAAAACAAAGGTGACACTACCACATAACAACAGCCATGACAAAAATTTACGGGGGGGGGGGGGGGGGACACCACGGCTCCTGTCATTCTGAAGCGAATGTGCCTTATGGTGACGGAACCCCTTTTTTTAGCCTGCATTCACACCTGAGCGTAGCGTTTTGCGGCGTATTTTACCACGATTTGCGGCGACAAAGCGCAGTGTTTTTTACCGCGATTTGCCGCAACAAAACGTGACGTTTTTTACCGCGATTTTGTACAGGTCTAGGGTCACCAATGTAAAATGCCAAAATACGCTCAATTCGAGCGACAAAAAAGGGTCCAGAACTTGTTTAGGCTTCAGGCGTTCGGCGTCAGGCGTTTTGTAGTGGAGATGTGAACCATCTCCATAGAGAATAATGTTTTTTTCCCCCTCTAGCGTTTTGGGGCGTCGCGCTCCAGACGTGGTTCTGGCCAGATCAGTAGATTGCTTTAAAGCGGATGTGCCACGGGAACATAATATTAAAAGCCAGCAGCTACAACTACTGCAGCTGCTGACTTTTAATATTAGGACACTTACCTGTCCTGGAGTCCAGCGCCGATCGCAGCAGAGCACGAGCGATCGCTCGTCTCTCTGCCGATTGGCTCCCGCTGTGTGCTGGGAGCCGAGTGTTCCCAGCACACAGCGGGCGACAGACGGGATGTGACGGAATGCCCGTCTTTTGCCCGTAGCGTGTGGCCGGAAGTGGGTGCAAATACCTGTCTTTAGACAGGTATCTGCACCCCCCTCCCCCCTGAAAGGTGTCAAATGTGACACCGGAGGGGGGAGGGTTCCGATCAGCGGGACTCCACTTTAGGGTGGAGAACCGCTTTAAGAAAGGCCTGGATACTTTCCTAAATGTACATAAAATAACTGAGTACTAAGATTTGTAGGTAAAGTTGATCCAGGGTAAATCCGATTGCCTCTCGGGGGATCAGGAAGGAATTTTTTCCCCTGCTCTAGCAAATTGGATCATGCTCCGCTGGGGTTTTTTGCCTTCCTCTGGATCAACTGTGGGTATGGAGTTGAGTGTATGGGATTGTACTGTGTTTTTTTATTTTTTTTGTTTATTTTTTGTGGTTGAACTGGATGGACTTGTGTCTTTTTTCAACCTGACTAACTATGTAACAATGTAACTATGCTTCAGGCGACAAAACGCTCAGGTGTGAATGCAGCCTCATAGCCCTAACCTTGCTGGTTCTGTTCAGATTCATCTGGATTTTCCTGGGCTTTTACATGAGACCCAGGAGAGGTCACCTGTACCCTTCTTCTAAGCCGCGTGAGCACTAATATGTTTCCCCTAGAGAGCCTCAGGCTCCCCAGGGGGGACTTGAAACTGCCATTCCTGCCGCTCTACCATGAGGAAAAGGGGGGGCTAGAAACCGCCTTCCCCCCTTTTCCTATCATTAGAACAAGAGCAGAAATGTCACCACATAAAAACATTTAAGCCCATCTCCAGGCAGAATACCTTTTTTAAAGCAAAGGTTCCCTTGCCTGTATCATTTTCATTTGTGGGGGAGGCAGAGTTGCAGGTGACCATGAGGTTGGAGAGATGCTTTAAAGTATAACTGAAGACCAACCTTTTTTAATATTAGAGTGGAGAGGGATTAGAAGACCTGGCAAGTTTGTATTGCTGTCTGTGCCCCTGCTATTGAGTCACCTTTGCTATTTGTTCTAGTGACCATTGTCACCTAAAGTAAAAATGTCAAACTTTGGGGGGTCATGAGAACAGGAATAGAGAAAATAGGGACATTTTCCAAAGAAGGAGGCCATTAGTTGAGGTAACCACCAGAAATTTCCCTCAAATTGGAGGGATTTCCTCTCTTTTTCCAGTCATGCTTACCAATGGAAAAAATAGGGACACAGATGGAAATCGGACGGATCATAACCCTCCTTTACTCTTTCCAGAATAAAAAATTGCCTTTAGTTCTATTGTAACCGCTTGCTGCATGGCCACAGTACATTTACTGCGGCAGGGCAGCACTGGCAGGCAGGATCACGTACATGTACGTTAAAATGCCTCTTCCAGGTTAGAAGATATGTAAAAAATAATACAATATTAAATAAAAAAAATATTATTTTTTTCTTTTTTAACATACTGTAACTAGTCAGTATTCCTGATTATCGCCACACCAGTCATATGATGATGCTGTACTGCACCGGTGATGGTATGTAAAAAAAAAAAATTGTGGGGGGGGGGGGAACTAATTTTATTTATGTTCTTAATTTTCCCCAAAACTGTGACAAAAAAATTACAACTTCAAAAAAACTGACCATGCCTCTTACTAAATACTTCAAACTGTTTATTAGTTAAGTTTGTAGACGTTATAACTTTCCCAAAAAACAATTAACATACACTTACTGTGATTTTTTTTTTTTTTAAAGACATGAAGCGGAAAATTTTTTTACCTAAATTTATGAAGAAATTGTATTTTATTGGATATGTTTTGTAACAGAAAGTCGAAAATATTGTTTTTGGTGTTTTTCACAATTTTCAGTATTTCTTTGTTTATCTGCTTGCCAACCAGCCGCCGCAGTTATACGGCAGCAGGTCGGCTCTGCTGGGCGAGATCACGTAGCCCCTGACGCCGACGCGCCCCTGACACCGACTCACACACAGCTCCCGGGCCTGTCAGAGGGGGAAATGACCTATCGTCTGTTCATACAATGTATGAACAGCGATTTCTCATTTCCCTATGTCAGTCAACCCCCCCTTCAGTTAGAACACACCCCAGGGAACATGATTGATTAACCCCTTCCTCGCCCCCTAGTGTTAACCCCTTCACTGGCAGTGGCATTTTTATAGTAATCAATGCATTTTTATTACACTGATCGCTATAAAAATGCCAATGGTCCCAAAAATGTGTCAAAAGTGTCCGAAGTGTCCGCCATAATGTCGCAGTACCGATAAAAATTGCTGATCGCTGCATTACTAGTAAAAAAAAAAAATATTAAGAAAAATGGCATAAAACTATCTCCTATTTTGTAAACGCTATAACTTTTGTGCAAACCAATCAATAAACGCTTATTGCGATATATATTTTTTTTTTTTTACGAAAAATATGTAGACGAATACGTATCGGCCTAAACTGAGGAAAAACATTTTTTTTATATATTTTTGGGGGATGTTTATTATAGCTAAAAGTAAAAAATATTTATTTTTTTCAAAATTGTCGCTTTATTTTTGTTTATAGCGCAAAAACTAAAAACCGCAGAGGTGATCAAATACCACCAAAAGAAAGCTCTATTTGTGGGGAAAAAAGGACGCCAATTTTGTTTGGGAGCCACGTCGCACGACCACGCAATTGTTAGTTAAAGCGATGCAGTACCGAATCGCAAAAAGTGGCCTGGTCTTTGACCAGCAATATGGTCCAGGGGTAAAGTGGTTAAATAGAAAAAAATAAATCGAAACCCAGGGGCAAAAAAAATGTGTGAAAAAAAAAAATTATTATATACATTTCATTTAATTTGGCTAGTGTTGCACGAGCAATTGCCAGTTAAAGTAGCACGATGCTGAAGTGCAAAAAATGGCCTGGTCATGAATGTGGTAAAACTTTCCAGAAGTGAAGTGGTTAAAGTAGACCTAATCCTTATACAGTGACATATTGTAAATTATTTTGATGTAACCTGTCAAATAGTGCAAGAGTTACCTAATGTGCATAGAGTATATGTCTCTTTCCTATGAGCCTAATTGGTCCATCCATGTAAAGCAAATCTACTGATCTGTAAATGTCATCCATGTCAACTCATCTCTAGTGGCGGCTGGGGTTTTTTCTTTTGAGGGGGAGGGGTGGACATCAAAGCCCTGCACTTACCCCATCTAGGAAGCGTGTCCAGCGGCTTTCTTCCTCCTCCTGTGGTGTGGATCAAGGCTCCTTCCGTGTTGCATCTCCCTCCTTACTCCCAGGCGTCCAATAAGATTGAACTAAAGTAAACCTGAACCCCAACTGGAAGACATTTAGCTTGCTAAGGCACTGTATATATTGAACAATTGCTATGTATTTTTTGTTTTCAACTTTTTTGGATCTCAGTGCTACTGACCTTCTCCAGTCCTTTACCATCAAGAAACACGCCATGACAAATGCCATGTAGCCATTACTGGTATGTTTGCATGTAGACAGGGAGAGGCTGCAGATCATCAGCAGCACTGAGATGAAACAAAGGATAAAAAAGGGGAAAACAAGTATCCAATTTTTAATAAATTGGCAGTTGTTTTAGATGCCGTACACAGTGCTTTAGAAATTCAGTTTTTGTTTCAGTTTACATTTACTTGAAGGGAGAGCAATTTCCATTTATTTCAGTGGGAAGGTCATGTTGCTCAGTGGGAGTTAGAACACCGTGTTTCTCTATTAAGAGATGAATGTCAGCTCCCTTGTCTGACATCCACCTAAGGTATTTGACACATCACAGGTAGGCGTTTAACTGGCATGCTTAATTTTTAATGAGTTCCCTTGGAAAAATGCATGACAGTTTTCTCCTATAAAAAATACCTTGTAAAGTAATGATGACTTGTGTTTTCAGCATCTTTCAAGGATCACTCCACAGGATATAAGCAGCGATGCCATCCAACTATTGGCAAACCTGGCTAAAATTATTAAATCTAAGAAGATTTTAGATATGGGTAAGGACGCATAGAACATTGCCAGATTATATAAATTAAACGCATATATTTTATTTATGGCACAATGAGGCAGATTTACTAGATTGAGAATCTTCACGCAAAACATTATTGTGTGAATGTTCACTTTAACTATCCACTGATGTGCAGGTGAAATCTGTAAACTGGAATTTGTTTTTCACATATATAATTGAAATGAAAATACACACAATGGGGGAGATTTACTAAAACTGGTACACACAGAATCTGGTGCAGCTGGTCATAGTAACCATTCAGCTTCTAGGTGTTATTGTCAAAGCTTAAGGGCCAGTTCACATTGGTCCAACATGCACTCCAACTTCAAGAGCACAAGTCGCATGACATGCCAAATCCCTCCACTGGATCATCACCTTAACTGCTCTGATAATATTGAGGAGGAACCCAATGCCAATTTTTTTTTTTTAAATGGCATTGGGTACTCCCCAAGACCATTCCAGACCCTTTAGTCTGGTATAGATTTTAAGGGCAAACCCCACAGCAAAAAAACAAACAGCGTTCCCCCCCTCCCCCCAAAAAAATCCATACCAGACCCTTATCCGAGCATGCAGCCCGGCAGGTCAGGAAAGGCCCTAAAGCACCTTGTCCCCATGTTGATGGGGCCAAGGGCCTCTTCCCCCACGACCCTGACCGGTGGTTGTGAGGGTCTGCGGGCAGGGGGCTTATCGGAATCTGGTAGCCCCCACCATGTGAATGAGTATGGGGTACATTGTACCCCTACCTATTCACCCAAGAAAAAAGCAGTGTAGTGTTACAAAAAACAAGAGATGGTTTTTGACAAAGCCTTTATAGAAATCGAAGACTGTCCCCCCGTCTTCTTTCTCCGCTTCCTCCGCGGATGTCTTCTTTCTCCTCTTTCTCCGCTGATGTCTTCTTTCACTGCTTCCTCTGCTGATGTCTTCTTTTTCTGCTGCCGACCCACTTAAAATAAAAAATTGTCCTCCTCCAATACTGGCTCCTGCCATTCTGTGAGCTTCAGGGTCTGTCAGTTCTTATATAGCTTTGGGGCGTGGCCACAAGGTGACTTCACCTTGAGATCCCACCCCCTTATGCCCATGACATCACAAGGGGTGGGGTCTCATGGTGACATCACCTGATGGCCACGCCCCATAGCTAGATAAGAACTGACAGACACTGAAGCTGACACAATGGTGGGAACAGGCATCAGAACAGGAGCTTTTTTTAATTTTCAGCGGGTTGCTGGCTGAGGAAGAAGGCATCGGTGGCGTAACCGGAGAAAGAAGGCATCGGGGACGTAACCGGAGAAAGAAGGCATCGGTGGCGTAACCGGAGAAAGAAGGCATCGGTGGCGTAACCGGAGAAAGAAGGCATCGGTGGCGTAACCGGAGAAAGAAGGCATCGGTGGCATAACCGGAGAAAGAAGGCATCGGTGGAGGAAGGGGAGAAAGAAGACATTGTAATTGATGTTCATCTTTAATAGAGTTCTTGTCAAAAACCGTCTCTTGTTTTTTGTAACACTACACTGCTTTTTTGGGGGTTGAATGTACCCCAAACTCATTCACATAGGAGGAGGGGTCAGGATCTGGGGGCCCCCTTCTTAAAGTGGCTTCCAGATTCTGTTAATCCCCCTGCCTGCAGACCCCCACAACCATCGCCCAGGGTTGTCAGGAAGAGGCCCTTGTACCATCAACATATTGGGATGGTATGGCTCGCTCCTTCCCCTCCCCCTTTCCTGACCTGCTGGGCTGCATGCTTGGATAAGATAACAACACAACCTGGGGAATGCCCAGGAAAAAAACAGGCCTCCTTACCGACCAGCCTGCAGAACAACCAAATTAACCTTTTTAACAGTATGCGTTAAAAACAGGGGTTTTGTCCGCACGCATTTGCAAACGAATGCGTGAGCCACAGAGCCGCGCCAAGGCACCCTGTAATCTGTGGTCCTAACACTAAACAATGAGCGTCCCCACAGTGGAGGCACATGCATTCTAATGGATAGATGAGGGCAGGTGGACTGAAGGGGAGCCACCCCTCCTTAAAGGTACAGGAGCACACCAAACACCCAGCATATAGCACAATGGCTGCATAGGCGCTGATGTACTGCTGGACCAATATAAACACCACAGGTGAAACAAAAACGTGTCCGTGCATGCTTGGATAAGAGTCTGGTATGGATCTTGGGGGGACCCCACGTCTTTTTTTTTTTTTTTTGGTGTGGGGTTTCTTAGTATCAATACCAGACCCTTTGGTATGGTCTTTGGGGGGGGGGGGGGGGGACTCCACAGTTTTTGTTTTTAATTTTGGTGTCCCCCCCCCAAGATCCATACCAGACTCTGAGGGCCTGGAATGGATTTGGGATTTATATACATTTGGTGCGAGGTTTCATTCATACCAGAAGCAAAGGAATTGTTTTGATTGGTCAAAGGACAAGTCGCAATCATCTCAGTCGGATCCCATTCATTGAAGTCACATGAAAGTTGGACCTGAAGTTGCAGGGCAAAGTCGTATCGGAAGTCGTGCGACTTCCGGGTTGGATCAGTGTGAACATAGCCTAACAGAACAAGTTAGAAGCTGATTGGTTACTATGTACAGCTGCTCCAGATTTTGTGTGCACCAGTTTTAGTAAATATTGTGTGAAGATTCTCAACTCCTTTAGTAAATCAGCCACATCTTTTAATTTCTTTTGTGCTAGTTTCCTTAGATATATTGCATGGCCTGCTTTTATGTGTTGTCTTGTGCTCATTTCCTTCCTATTGTGTACCTTGATCCCAGAGTTGATCCCATATGTCAGATAAGCTCTCTTCTAGTGCAGATCTTCCCTGTTAATACCTGGCCCTGGCTATAGATCTTCTCTCATAACTAATTTATTTCTCCTCCTGCTACAAACCATCTGTGAGAGTACAAATTCCATTCAAATTTCCTGTGTTGTATTATTGATCGGCTCTGTCACATGATATGTAGAACAAACACACATTATCATTTGCCCTAGATTATAGTATTGACTTTCTTGGATTTTATTACTACAATTCCTTCTTCCATAGCCGCTTCGCTTTTGCACACCCTATACCAGAGTTTCCCAACTCCAATGTTCAAATAGTCCCAGCAAGTAATGTGAGGCTTTTTCTTCTATGAAATGGTTGTTATAACTACCAAACCAGCAATATTGATTAGATTACTGATGCAAGGTGAAGGAAACTTTTAAAACGTGACCTGTTGGAAGTACTTGAGAACCGGAGTGAAGAAACACTGGTATATAACGTATTTAGGTTGGGGGTGTATATATGACGTATTTACACTGTCCACTGCAGACATTTTCATTTAGCTATATTTTTTTTTCTATAAAAGCGAATGTAATATTTCTATATTTCTTTTGCTAACCACTCTGTCTTTTGTTTTGCTAAGGGTGGAGCTATGGTTACAATCCTTTGATCTTGGCATTGGTACTTCCATCTGATGGAAAGGTTGTGGCAAATGTGCGAGACACAGAGGATGTCAGCAGTGCGAAGGAATACTGGAGTGAGGTACATAACTGTACTTGTTTGTGACTGTGAAGTGTTCAGGTTGATTTAAAATATTAAAGTGGTACTAAAGGCTCCATTTTTATTTATTTTTATAACAAACATGTTATACTTACCTGCTCTGTGTTATGGTATTGCACAGAGCAGCCCGATCCTCCTCTTCTCGGGTCCCTCGCCCCGGGCTCCTGGCTGTAGGGATTTGGACTTGTGCTAGTTCTGTCTACACTGGTTCTAAATACTCTTTCACTGCTCTGTGATTCTGAGCCTAGCTAGTCTGTCCCTGGAATACCTTATTTGTTATATGCCCTTTCTTCTGTCTGTCTTTGGAATACTCCCTGGTAGGGCTGGGGAAAAATCGATTTGAATCTTGAATCGAGTTGCAAGGTCAAATCGATTCAGATTTTCAGCAAATCGATTTTTTTTTCTTCACCAGTACGGGTGCTGACACCGCGCTGGTCCTGAGGAGCTGTGGGTAGAAGTTTTTAGGCGAGGCCGTGGCTTTGGCCTAGTCCCCGAGGCCGGACGCCGCGGACTAGGCCGAAGCCGCGGCCTCACCTAAAAACTCCTGCCTGCAGCTACTCAGGACCGGCGCGGTGTCCATCAAAAAAAAAACTCGATTTGAATTGTGAATAGAATTTTTCTTTGGGAGAAAATGGCCCCTGGTCTTCTTTCTGCACTGACCTCAGCCTGTTCGTGAATTATACTTTCTGCCCTCCACCAACCCTGACCTCTATATAGAACCTGTAATGATACAGATTACTGTTAAAGATACAGATGAAGAGTTCACTATACAGCAATACATCAACTGTGGCACAACCTATGTAATTTACCTGATCACCTGTATTTCATGCAGCCTTCGATATGTAGGCTGTACCACACGTCTTTTAAGAGCCTGTATAGGGGAAAATTATTGTGACACAAATAATTCAAACGCTAGAAATATTTCGAATGCAACACGTCACTTTAGGGAATGTCATCAGGGCGATCTCTCCTCTTTCCGTTTTAGAGGAATAGAACAATTGTCTCACTCACCCAGAGGTGAGATCATCTTTTCTTCATTGCCCTACTCAGCCAGCAACGAGCACCCGGGAGCCTTGCTTTCTATGTGATGTATGGGTAGCAGCACTGACTTTTTTTGTCTATAACCCTGACCTCTGCCTGTCCCTGGATTATGAAATCACTAATATCAATCTGCGCAATTATCACAATCATACCAGGTGTTCAATGTGTACCAATAACAAAATATGTAGTGCAACGCTGCCCTCATTAAATTCAATTCACAAAAAAAAGCTTTTAATAATTAAATGATATAAAAGTAATGGTGATAAACTGTAAATAATACTAAACGGCACTTTGTGAAAACTAAGGCAAAACCATAATAAATCCAATAAGTGTGTTAATTATAACTAAAGGCCAGGAGAGTCCAGAGAGCTGGGAGAGCTGGGTCTAAGGATCCTGGCAAGACCAGCGGAGACCAGTCACCCTGCACAAGGTCTGTCTTTATTACAGGAATCCCTGCACACAGGCAAAGTTTCACACTGGATTACTACACCGATCTGGAAGGAAAACACAAAGCACACAAAGATTCAAACAAGGATACACATGACTCTGGTATTTAAACTATATATACATATCCGGAGTTCAGCTCTCACTGTTTTGCTAAAAAAAAACAGCTGGAGTGACTAACTCCTCTAACCCTCCACCCCACCCCAAATCCCCTTTCCTATACCTGTCCTGTTTAGAAGGAGATTATATCAGAGAAAATCCATCAAAAAGCTACTGCATGGATTCACCCTGGTTTTAAGTGGTTGTAAAGCCTAAAGCCACACGATCGGACTTCCATCGGTGCAGCCTCATCAGCGCACATTGGTGAAGGAGAAAATTACTTATTTGCAACATTTTATAACAAAGACTAATAAAAACTTTTTTTTTTTAACAATTTTCTGGGTTTTTTTTAAACAGTGATGATTAAGAGTCGGTTCACACTGGGGCGGCACGACTTTGGGGGCGACTCGGCAAGGCGACGACTTCAGAGGCGACTTGCAAAATGACTTCTGTATAGAAGTCAATGCAAGTCGCCCCCAAAGTCGTACAAGAACCTTTTTCTAAGTCGGAGTGACTTGCGTCGCTCCTATTAGAACGGTTCTATTGAATAGAATGGGACGCGACTTGTCAGGCGGCTGAGTCACCTGACGAGTCGCCCCAGTGTGAACCGGCTCTTAATGCCACCAAAAGAAAGCTCTATCAGTCAAAAAAAAAAAAAACTATTTAAAAATATTAAAGATAAAAAAAAGTGTTTAAAATATCTTAAAGCTGAGTTCCACCCAAAAATGGAACTTCCACTTTGGGTGCAGGTGACATGCTGTAATTTTTTTGGGGGGAGGAGCAGGTACCCTGTTTTTACGGGCACCCAGCTTCCAGGCGTCAGAAGGAAGATCACCTCTCCCCCTCCCTCCCTGAAATCTTCTTGGACACATCACAGGTCCCGGAAGATTTCCCGGGCCATTCACAGCGTGGCTCGCGCATGCACAGTGCGGCGCCTGGCTGTGAAGCCACAGCCGGGCGCCCACAGTTAAAATGCCGGCGCCGCAGAGAGGAGGGGGAGAGGAGCGGGGTTTCCTGCACCCACATTGCTGGACCGTGGGACAGGTGAGTGTCCGATTATTAAAAGTCGTCAGCTACAGTTTTTTGTAGCTTCTGACTTTTGAATGAATGGAACTTCAGGTTTAACTCAAAATAATAAAAATAAAATTGACTTATTTATTTTCTCTTGAAATTTCTAATCTGCGACTTTTCAAGTACCTGGAAATCACGCTTACTTTTTTTGTTTTTCTTAAAGGCCGGTGTGGACCGTAAAATTGATGTTAAAGTGCAGTCTGAAGAGCAGACACTGGGTAATTATTTTACTACGATAACTAAATAGTAATAATGTTCTACCAAATATTTTTATTGTGGTACATTGGTAATTCAAGCAGAATATTTCTTCAATAAGACAAGCAAAGTTATTATATCTGAAAAGCGCACAGAGAATTATTAAAAACTTGTTTCTGTTTGGAATATAGCTGAACAGTAAGGAAGTAGGTAGCTAAACATTAATAATTACTCACTGGGGTATTGTGGGCACAAGGGCCCTATTATTTTGCCTTCTAAGAACTCTGACATATGTGTGAGACTATTCCTGAAGTATTGACACATATGTTTTACATACATTTTTCAGATATCAGGTAGACTGGTATTTGAAAATGTAGGTTTTAAAAGTATTTTGTAAGGGTCTATTCATTTAGAACATTCCATTCAAAAGGTATGTTTTTTGTTGGAATTGATGTAGAGAAGGATCTTGTAGGATCCAATTCTAAAGTATCGCATACTATTATAAAACACCTCTGAGAGTCTCTGCCTATGATAAGAGGGGGTGTGTGCCTTTTCTCCAATCAGCAATGTTGGCTATCTTGGGTGTATGCCCAGACATCACACTCTTGGTCAGATTCAGAGAGAGTTACGCCGGCGTATCAGTAGATACGCCGACGTAACTCTGAATCTGCGCCGTCGTAAGTTTAAGTGTATTCTCAAACTGAGATACACTTAAACCTAGCTAAGATACGACAGCCTGCGCCGTCGTATCTTAGGGTGCAATATTTAGGCTGGCCGCTAGGTGGCGCTTCCATTGAGTTTGGCGTAGAATATGTAAATGACTAGATACGCCTATTCACGAACATATGTGCGCCCGTCGCAGTAAAAATACGCCGTTTACGTAAGCCGTTTTCAGACGTAAAGTTATTCCATCAAATAGCTGGACTAGTCAATGTTAAGTATAGCCGTCGTTCCCGTGTCGAAATTTGAAAATTTTACGTCGTTTGCGTAAGTCGTCCGTGAATAGGGCTGGACGTAATTTACGTTCACGTCGAAACCAATACGTCCTTGCGGCGTACTTTGGAGCAATGCACACTGGGATATGCATGCGCCGTTCGTAAAAAACGTCAATCATGTCGGGTCACCCACCATTAGCATAAAACACGCCCCCTCATCCTAATTTGAATTAGGCGCGCTTACGCTGGCTCCATTTACGCTACGCCGCCGTAAGTTAGGAGGCAAGTATTTTGTGAATACAGTACTTGCCTCTCTGACTTAAGGCGGCGTAGCGTAAATACGATACGCTACGCCGCCTTAAAGTTGCGCTCTCTCTGAATCCAGCTATCTGTGTTAAACAGGAAGAGAAAATCTCCTAACACAATCTGAACTTTCTAAACAATATATAAATGTGAAGACAGCTGATATACATGTAAAACCTATGTAGGGAGATTTGGTTCATTTCTGTGTATCATCTGAGGCTGTTCACTTCACTGGGTGTATGGAGGGTTTACATCGACTTTAAAGCGGTGGTTCACCCTCAGTGACATGATTTTACCATCGAGACAGGCATTGTAGCGCGAGCTACAGTATGCCTGTCCCGATTTTTTTACCCCCGTACTCACTGTGTACTCGTACATTATAGATTTTGGCTCCCACGGGGAATGGGCGTGCCTATGGAGACACTCTCCCCGAAGACAGCCAGAGTAGGTCTCGGCTCTTCACGGCGCCTGCGCACAGGCTATGCGCAGGCGCCGTGAAGAGCCAAGCCTATTTCGGCTATTTCCGGAGAAGTGTGACGCGCCAGAGCCGGCCGTCAATCATCCTCCGTCTCCATAGGCACGCCCATTCCCCGAGGGGAGTCGGTATCTTCGATGTACGAGTACATGGTGAGTACGGGGATAAAAACATCGGGACAGGCATACTGTAGCTCGCGCTACAATGCCTGATTTTATGGTAGAAGAAAACATTTTTTTTTTTTTGGGTTTATAGGGTGAACCCCCGCTTTAAGGTGCATCTATCATGACAATGATCGCTGTGTTGCCATTGCTGCCTTTCATCTGAAAATGATAGCTGCCTAGTAGTAAACTAAGCAAATGAAAAATTGAGAAAATTAGGAATTCCTTATAATTTCTTATTATTATTTCTTATTATTCTCTGAACTTATACTGGGTTAATGACTAGAAAGCATTAAAGTCAGGAAACTAAAATTTTCCGAAGGAAAGGTCATCCTCCATATTTCTCGCTTGACAAGGTGCACTTTATCACATATCCAGCATATCCAGTCATATAAAATTTTACAACCGCTGTAGTAAAATGTGGAATGTATACTGATTGTCACACATATGATTAATGAGAATGTTGTGAGTTATAAGACTCTTCAGCATCGTTTCATGAATACCTCGTTATTCATAAATTGCCGGTGTGAGTAAGATCCTATAATGTCAGATCCTATAATGTCAAACTAGTTTGTCTAGTTAAAATGAATCCGATCATTTTGTAAAAGCAGTGTTTAACGGTTTCAGTGCGTTAAAATGTTATATTTTTATTTGTATAGATGACCTACTCTCTACTGGACAAGCTGGTACATTTGACCTAATTTCCATAAATATGGCTCATCAACAGAATTGCAGAAAATGCTATGAAAAATGTCTGCGTCTCTTGAGGATTGGAGGAATACTAGCCATAGATGGGGTATGTTAAAATACTGACGCTGTAACAGTACACATTATAATTTTTTTTATTAGTAAGAGTATTAATCCCAGAAGATGGTGGAAGTTCAACTTTAATGCAACAAAAACTGTATCACTGTTCTTGGGGTTATCATTCATCCAGTCTTGAACCAGTCAGCTTTGTGAGAAAAACACCAGACAAGCACATTCAGGCTCACTTCACTCACCAAAACTTAAAAATTAGGTACAACTTAAATTTAAATTCCCACTCTGAATGTTTTTTGAAAAATCAAATGTAACTTTCCCAGACTTGGTATTGAAATATATCTGAAATGTATGAGCGTCACCAAGATGCCTCAGCCACTGTGAAATAGGATCCACACCTTTCCAGTGCATTTCAGATGTCTATTTGCAGAGTACTCAGTTAGAGTTGTCAAAGGCAGTCAAAAGGTAAACAGAATGTTGTGACAATTTACCGTAGTGGGTTCAAACAGTCCCGGGACAGGTTTGTTTAGTGCCCAAGGGCAAGGATGCAGAGTTGTGCCCCCTTCCCCATTGTTAATGAATGCCTTAGAATGGGTTTACTGCCCTGTGTCCATTCTCTGTCCCCATGCTCTGTTGGGCCCAGAGCAGCTGTCCCTCCTGACCACCCCTTGTTCTGGCCCTGGGTTCAAAACCAACTGTAGGTCAAGGATTGTGGTCTACCACTTTGACAGGGAGGAAAGGTTCATGGGAGTACAAGGGAGGGCTATGACTCCCACAGATGAGCTGGAGCCTAATTGGTAATGTGAAAGCTAGTGTTGGCGAGGCAACAGCTCCAGGTGTTTAATCTGCCAGTTTGATGGCAGGAGGGCCTTCGGGCCAGAGGTAAGTTTGTGGCAAGGATTGGTGTCATGGTAGCTGCAGTTGAGGGCCTTGCCATTTTCTCTTGCTACGGGTGAGTTATAAACTATAGAGTCTTAGCCAACTTTAGGGTCTCTGGCATCTATGTCCCCCATACGGTGTATTCCACTGAGGGTGCAGGCCAGGCTAGGAGTCCACCCTGACTCCATTTAATCGGCAGAACAAGGATAGAAAATTCTCAGCCACAGCACACCATACAAGCCCAGCATATAATAGGTGATGACAGCCTAACTCCACCCAGGCCAAGCCCTCCAACATGTTTCTCCCCACCCTTGGGGCTTAGTCATGGAGGTAAGGAAAATATATATATATATATTTTTTTAAGGGTGTCTGTCTTTTTTTCATTTATATAGCAAAAAATCAAAACAACTAGTGGTGATTAAAGACAACCAAAAGAAAACACTATTTGTGCGAATGTGTTGCATGACCGCGCAGTTTCCAGTTAAACAAACACAGTGCTGATTAGCAAAAAATGGCCTGGTCATGAAGGGGGTAAAACATTCCAGAGTTCAGGTGGTTAATCCTACATGATAACAAAAAAGGTTCCTTGCACATGTAATAAAAATATTTTGTATGGCACTGTAGTACAGGAGGGGAGACCCCAGGATGTAGAAGTTTGTGTGGGTTCTCCTGGAGAGCCCTAGCCTGGAGCCGAGTCCTGTGGTCCTGGAATCTAAACTAAGGAGAATGTGATGTAATAATCATGAGTACCACAATGCCCCCTCCTCCCACTTTGCTGGATTTTACTAAAGAATTGCCCTTACATGGGACTGCTTACCATTTATATGGACTGCAATGAAGTTACTGTTACCACATCTTGAAATTGTATTGTTATAGTCCATTTCTATGGACTAAAAAAAATACGTATGTGTAGCGCTAAAATTAATAAATGAATATCAAAATACCAAAAAAAAATGTGTATAGTAAAAAATAAAACACATATAACATTAATAAATGTTAGACACAAATTGTGAAACATGTGAGATTCCTCTGTAGCGAGGGGTGACAACAGTGCCAACTGGCACGTGAACTGATGCACCTAAGGTGGTATCAAACATAAAAACAAAGTCCAACAAAAACTCCTAAGTGTGATGATCCGAGGTATGTAGCAAAGTTCATCAACATCCACAAGTCATTCAAGTGAAAAGGTGAATAAATAGAAAAAGCGTGACTCCTTTAACGTGACAATCCCATCACCGGAAAAAGTGCAGGCTTACCGGAACTTGTTGACCACTGGTGGCATATGCCAAAAGAGGTCAGTCAAGGCTTTATATGACGGTTGTCAAACAGCAATCCTTGGCAGGAAGCGTAGGTCCAACTGGTGGGTAGGTCCTTATATGGAATAGGTCCCCAGGAGTAAGCCGGAAGCTATACTGATGTTGGTATCCCAAAACCAATTGGCTCAGTGTGTTAGTGGTGCATAGAGAAAAATAAAGAGAAGTGGCCACATAGCGTAACTCCGTATAAAAGAAAAAATACGTGTTTATTCACAGCTAACAAACTTACATTTGGCTGGAAGTAAAAGAGCTCTTGCATGTAAATGGGGCGACAGTGGAGTCCTCCCGACGCGTTTCGTGGTCAAAAGCACATCGTCTGGGGTGTCTCTCCACTGCAGCCCACTCCAATATATGTGTAGTCCATGTAATCATCATTTGATTGGATGTGATTACATGGACTACACATATATTGGAGTGGGCTGCAGTGGAGAGACACCCCAGACGATGTGCTTTTGACCACGAAACGCGTCGGGAGGACTCCACTGTCGCCCCATTTACATGCAAGAGCTCTTTTACTTCCAGCCAAATGTAAGTTTGTTAGCTGTGAATAAACACGTATTTTTTCTTTTATACGGAGTTACGCTATGTGGCCACTTCTCTTTATTTTTCTCTATGCACCACTAACACACTGAGCCAATTGGTTTTGGGATACCAACATCAGTATAGCTTCCGGCTTACTCCTGGGGACCTATTCCATATAAGGACCTACCCACCAGTTGGACCTACGCTTCCTGCCAAGGATTGCTGTTTGACAACCGTCATATAAAGCCTTGACTGACCTCTTTTGGCATATGCCACCAGTGGTCAACAAGTTCCGGTAAGCCTGCACTTTTTCCGGTGATGGGATTGTCACGTTAAAGGAGTCACGCTTTTTCTATTTATTCACCTTTTCACTTGAATGACTTGTGGATGTTGATGAACTTTGCTACATACCTCGGATCATCACACTTAGGAGTTTTTGTTGGACTTTGTTTTTATGTTTGATACCACCTTAGGTGCATCAGTTCACGTGCCAGTTGGCACTGTTGTCACCCCTCGCTACAGAGGAATCTCACATGTTTCACAATTTGTGTCTAACATTTATTAATGTTATATGTGTTTTATTTTTTACTATACACATTTTTTTTTGGTATTTTGATATTCATTTATTAATTTTAGCGCTACACATACGTATTTTTTTGGTTGTTTTGCTTTTTTGAATAAGCCGTGTCAGCAGCTACCATTTACGCACACCTGGCAGCGCAGGGTATCCACTCTCTTTCCATTTCTATGGACTGTTTACAACTATTTAAAGGGGTTGTAAAGACAAAAATATTTTCCTCTTAAATTAAAGTCTGACAGTAGCTGATATAATGCAAAACATTACTTTTTACTTTAACTAGTTTGATACCTGTTGAAATCGAGCTGATTTATTCACCTCCGTCACTCCTGAATCAGTATTCTCACTAACTTCCTGGTTTGCGGTGCGCATTCATTCTTGCTACATCACGGCCTAATGGGAACTACAGTTCCCATTAGGCTTAGCCTCCATGCCTGTGAGGGATAAGAGAGCATCTTCACGCAGGGCTGTAGTCATAGGGAGGGGGTGAGCACATTCTGCTTTCCACCATGCAAAACGGCTCAGTGGCTGGTGGAAAGCAAGAAGAGGAGAGACAGGAAATGGCATTTTCAAACCTGGATTACTGTAATTTGGAGGTCAAAAGGAAAAACGAGGTAAGTGATATTTAAATGCTCTAGCTTACAGCAATCAATTGATCTAATAAAAAACAAACCTTTAGGCCGGAATCACACTAGTGCGTTGCTTTTTTGAGCTGCGTTGTCGTTGCAGATTTCTCTAGAGGGTGTTCTGCAGATCAACTGCGGTTTAGCTGCAGATCAGGTGCGAATTTGGAGACCTGGGAGAACTTCCGGGTGAGAGGAGAGTGGGGGAGAATTGTATTGAGCTGAATGAGAGAAATTCCTGCAGAGAACTGAACACATGTGCGAATTAGATGCGTACCCATAGAAGATAATGGGACTGAATTCGCACCTGAGCCGCACCGCAAGACATAAAAACCGCATGCGGTTTGGAGGCAATACGCAGTGCGGATGCATCGCACATATGTGAACCAGCCTCATTGAAAACAATGTATTTTGAAATGTCCTGCGAATTAGATGCGGTTTAAACCGCACTCAATTCGCATAGGTGTGAACCTAGCCTTAGGCCCCATACTCACGAGCAAACATGTCTGCTGAAACTGGCCCGCAGGCCAGTTTCAGCAGACATGTTTGGTCGTGTGTGGGCGCGAGCGGGCCGAATTCCAGCAAACATTTGCCCGCCGGGCCTTTTCCCAGCAGACAAATATTCCTGGACTTGTTTTAAAACAGCCCGCTGGAATTCTGCCCGCTCGGACATGTACGGTCGTCAGTACAGACCTACCGTACATGTCCAGGCGCCCGCCGTCCCTCGCATGCGTCGAATGACTTCGACGCATGCGTGGAAGCATTTTAAAGGCGGGCCGCCCACGTCGCCGCGTCATTGTCGCGGCGACACCGCGTCATCGACGCGGCGACACCGCGGACACGCCCCGCGTATTGTTTACGCGCGGACTTCTGTACGATGGTGTGTACAACCATCGTACAGAAGCCCTCTGGCAGACATGTATGGTGAAAACGGACCGACGGACCGCTTTCACCATACATGTTTGGTCGTGAGTACCCGGCCTCAGTGTTCCTTTATGTAAAGAAGTTAGTTGCAAAAAAATAAATAAAACATTTATATAATTTGTAAATAATATTTTGTATGTTTTTCATTGGTTGTTATGGTTGGTTTATACATATTTACGCTGTCTCTTTATTTTTTGTATTTGTAGATTTATAGTTGACTGCCTTATTACCTAAAGAAATGGTTGCCTCTGTTAAGATGCAGTCACTGTTCTACTTGCCTCAGTACATTTTTAAAGCTATAAGCAGTATTAAACCCAAAAGCAAATATTGATTATATTGCAGCTTACCAACTCCTTGGTAAGCTGCATTCGTTTTCTTTTTTAGACTTTTGTTTCCTTTATTTTTACCTGGTGATCAGGCTAGTAAGTGTGTTGTTTTTCAAAAGATTAAGCTCTCCTGCAGATGTATCGGTTACAGGGATGAGAGAAACTAACACTGTCATTGGTGCTTACAGGGATCAGCTATTTTTTAATTATGCAAAACCTTTATCCTAAAAGGAAAAAACAGTTTTTTGTAACTGAGTTTGGCATCATTGTGTTGGTGTATCTAAGTCTGCTAGTACATGTAACACTCCCCTCCACCCAGACTGACAATGCTGCTGTCCAACAGTGCCCCCTGTGCTCCTTCATTCACAGTGGGGGCACTCAAATACAGGAGGTGTGTTACTGGCCAGATCACCAGATAAAGACAGAGGGGAAAAAGCCAAAGAAAAGAAAACAAATGCAGCCACCACATCTAATCATCAGTAAGCTGCACAATATATATTTTTTCCGAATTTAATACTGCTTGAAGTTTAGCTAAAAAAAAAAAAGAAAACCTCCCTACAGCTTTAGTCAAATGACTTGCCTGTAATGAAGAATGTCCCACATCCTTTCAGGCAGCTTGACCCCAAAGAAATCTTCACTGCAGGCATGGCTGTCCTCTTCCTGTGTCTGAACTTTTGGTGCTGCAATGGTTAAAAGCTTTAGGCAGAACAGCAGTACAGATGATCTGGTTCTTTCTCTGATTACACTGCCTGTAATAATAATCAACAATCTGTGAATGGGTAAGATTCTGAAAAGATACAGGTTTCTGATTCGGACCATCTGTACTGCTGTTCTTGAAGAGGTGAAGAGTGAAACTGTTACCCACTGCAGTGCCAGAAGTTCAGAGACCAGAAGAGAACAAACATCCCTGCAGTGAAGATTTCTCCAGGATAGAACTGCCTGCACAAGGTGGGACATACTTCATTATTGGTAGGGGATGTGACTAAGACTAAAGGTTTTTTTTTGTTTGTTTGTTTTTTTTAACTAAACTTTAGCTTAAAAGGATATGTTCGCCTATTAAAAAAATAAAAATGTGCATTTACTATTTGTTTTTGTAGGAGCCTGCCAAGCATTGCACCAGCGATCAGCAGATCGTGGGTGCATCGCAGGGTTCCTGCAGACTGTCAGTGTAAGCTGTTTGCCCATACCTTTTGTATAGGCAGGCAATTACACGACAGGAAGAATCAATTGACTCCCTAGAGCGCCCAACAGCGCACTGGTAGTTCATTGAGAACGACAAGCCATCAGCCGCAAAGGCTGTCAGTACTTGTAGTTCATTCATTCATAGAACTCTGTGCATGAATGACATGGCCATGTGGGCGAAGACCTGCACAGCTGCGCTCTTTTCAAATAGTGACAGCGGGTGCAGGGAGATGATCCCCGACCCACTGTCACAAGGAGCTGCTGCAGGAGTGGGAACATGTTATATGTTCTACCTAAAAACGGGTGAAACATGTAACATGTTCCCAAAGGTGAACTTAAACTTTAGATCAAATTTTGTTGTGCTGGGTGGTGCTGACAGGGTCACTCATGGCTCAAATTTAAGGTGATTCGGCCAGGATTCGAGTGGTCTATGGCCAGGTTAGAAGGAGCTGGTGTTTTTCTTCCCTTTTAGGTATATAGTATACAGGTAACCTGGAAAGCTGCCAAATTCATACTACAAGAGAAATTAACACAAGTTGTAACAGGTTTCCCTGATTCCTTAAGCTGTTCACTGAATACTAGAAGAGTTGAACTCTAATATATAGAGACAACCACTTCTTGAGAACTGTTTGCCTTTACACTGTACAAGGACTATTGTTTTGAGTGTGTAAAGACACTTAAAGAGAAGTATGGGTAAAGGTTTTTTTTGGCTATACTTAACTTCTCATATGGGTCACAGGAGTAGACTTACTTTCGGTCCTCTGTGACTCAGAGTCAGCTGATAGCGGGCTGTTGACTTTTATCAGCTGACAGGGCAAAGCTGCACCAGACTGGGGAAGTTTCCCAACAATATTGCCAGGATCCACCTGACTGCCTAACAGCTGGCTTCACCTGCTGGAGCCAAGGCCAGCCATGCCCACCCCCCTCCCCAGCCCGGCAGCTGGCTTAGCCTGTCAGCGCACTGCTGATAGCCTGAGCCAAATGCTACCGCCCCCTCTCCCCAGCCTGGTGGTCCAGCGCTGGAGGGGCAGGGCAGAGAAAGTTGACTGACGGTCACCAGTTTCTGCTCAGAGTGGACTGAGAACTGAGTGGTCAGCAGTCATGTGATCGTTCAGTTCTCAATGTTAGAGCTGGAAAGGGAGCTGCAGCATCACACCGATACCTTTTGTTATGTAGACAAAACTTCTCAGGTTTCAAAATTGAGATTTACCATGTATATATAGACCTGAAGAACATGGCCTACATTCTCTAGTTTCTCATTTTCTTCCTGACATATACTGCACTTCATACTTCACCCTGCAAATCCCTGTGTTCACTTGTAACCTGGTGGTTTAGATCTTCAGGTTTTGCCTGCAAATGAGCTGGTGAAATTGCCCCAACCTCTCCACTCTGCCAATCTGAAACCATGGGGTGGGGGGGGACATATTCTAATCTGCATCCCTATTGAATCATACATGCATGTGCAGCTACAAATGCTAGGGTAGGAAGATTGCAAAGAATGGCTTCCAAGAGCCTGTGATCCTTCCCAGAAGCACATTAAAAGCCATGATCAGTTTGGCTGCTAAGGATCATGGGAAAACATTGTCACTTTTTGGCATAGCAGCAGTATTTCTTGAACAGCATTGACAGTTTACTGAATGATTTCTTTCTACAAGGAAGTTGTCCTTTGAATGAAAGTCTTTTGTACTATTTGGCAGGTCCTGTGCAGTGGAGCTGTACTGAGAATGAGCCCGAAGACTGAGAGTGTACAGGGAATGCATCAGCTGAATGAAGCCATCCTAAGGGACGCTCGTGTATTTTTAAGTATGCTACCTCTTGCTGATGGACTGATGTTATGTTTTAAACTTTGATCCAAAGTTTATTTTTTATCGCCTCAAACTAGATGCTGTATGTACTTTTAATATATTTAAAGTGAAAGTCATAATCCTGTGGCAGCCATCTACTGTGATAATAATGAGCTTCAACGGCAAGAAGTGGATTTTGCATAAGCCAGTGACTGAGCAGTAATATAGCAGCGAAGATCACCAGTAAGTAATATAACCAGCGCCATGGGAAATGTCTCAGCAGCTGGGTCAAGGAGGCAAATTTCTTTGAGTTGGGCCTAAATCTCACTTTTCTTATCTCAATAACAGTTATTTCATTGGTTTCTTAAGGCTCCTTTCACACTAGCTGACCCCAGTTGGTGAATTCCAGTGAAACTTTGGAGTCTGACTTTGAAGTGGCTTTCACACTCTCTGGCATTGAAGCCTTGTCAAAGTTGGATCAAAGTGCTGCAGGAACCTTTTCTGAAGTTGCAGCATTTTCAGTAGTGTCAATTGGAATGGCTTTCATAGTGATACATGGCATTTCCCTCTGATCCCTCCTGTATTGAATTGTATTGTAACCGTACTGTCTGTCCTCACGCTGTAAAGCACTGCGCAAACTGTTGGCGCTATATAAATCATGTATAGTAATAATAATTTCACTTGTCCTGCAACTTGGGGTCTCGCAAGTCGGATCCTAAGTCTCGCAAGTGTGAAAGGAGCCCAAGTCTTTATTGTAATTGGATACAAATTGCACATCTTATGGAAGTTTAACGCTTATAGTGCCTTGAAAAAGTATTCATATCTCTTGAAATTTGCCACATTTTGTCATGTTTCAATCAAACACATAAATGTATTTTAGTGGGATTTTATGTGATAGACCAACACAAAGTGGCACATAATTGTGAAGTGGAAGGAAATTGATAAATGGTTTTGAATTGTTTTTACAAAGAAATATCTGAAAAGTGTGGTGTGTATTTGTATTCAGCCCCCTTTATTCTGATACCCCTAACTAAAATCTAGTGGAACCAATTGCCTTCAGAAGTCAACTAATTAGTAAATCAAGTCCACCTGTGCGCAATTTTTTATCTCAGTATAAATACAGCTGTTCTGTGAAGCCCTCAAAGGTTTGTTAGAGAGCCTTAGTGAACAAACCGCATCATGAAAGCCAAGGAACACACCAGACAGGTCAGGGATAAAGTTGTGGAGAAGTTTAAAGTAGGGCTAGGTTCTAAAAAAAAATATCCCAAGCTTTGAACATCTCATAAAACACTGTTCAATCCCTCATCCGACAATGGAAAGAGTATGGCACAACTGCAAACCTCCCAAGACATGGCCTCCACCTAAACTGACAGGCCAGGCAAGGAGAGAATTAAACAGAGAAGCAGCCAAGAGGCCCATAGTAACTCTGGTGGAGCTGCAGAGATCCACAGCTCAGGTGGGAGAATCTGTCCACAGGACAATTATTAGTCATGCACTCCACAAATTTGGCCTTTATAGAAGAGTGGCAAGAAGAAAGTCATTGTTGAAAGAAGTCCATAAGAAGTCCCGTTTGCAAGAAGCCATGTGGGGGACACAGCAAACATGGAAGAAGGTGCTCTGGTCAGATGAGATAAAAATTTTACTTTTTGGCCTAAAAGCAAAGCGCTATGAGTGGCGGAAAACTAACACTGCAAATCACCATGAACACGCCATCTCCACCGTGAAACATGGTGGTGGCAGCATTATGATGTGTGGATGCTTTTTTTTCCGACAGGGAAGCTGGTCAGAGTTAATGGATGGAGGCAAATACAGGGCAGTCTTAGAAGAAAACCTGTTAAGCCTCGTACACACGACCGGTTTTCCCGGCAGGAAAACTGCCAGGAGAGCTTTTGGCCGGGAAAACCGAACGTGCGTATGCTTCCTCTCTATTTTCCCATCGGGATTCCCAGCGTTTTTTTTCCGCCAGATCTACTACTTTCCTATGGAAAACACTGCGAGGCAGTGCCGATGGAGCATACACACGGCCGGAATTCCTGGCTAAAGCTCCATGGCAGTTTTTCTGCCAGGTTCTCTGCTTTTTCCTTGTTTTTTTCGGCGGACTTTTTACCGACGAGAAAACCGAGCGTGTGTACAGGGCTTTAGAGTCTGCAGAAGACTTGAGACTGGGGTCGAGGTTCACCTTTCAGCAGGACAATGACCTTAAACATACAGCCAGAGCTACAATGGAATGGTTTAGATCAAAGCATATTTATGTGTTAGAATGGCCCAGTCAAAGTTCAGACCTAAATCCAATTGAGAATCTGTGGCAAGACTTGAAAATTGCTGTTCACAGATGCTCTCCATCCAATTTGACAGAGCTTGAGCTATTTTGCGGAGAAGAATGGGCAGAAATTTCACTCTGTAGATGTGAAAAGCTGGTAGAGATATCCCCAAAAAGACTTGCAGCAAAAGGTGGTTCTACAAAGAATTGACTCAAGGGGGTTGAATACATTGCACCCCACACTTTTCACATATTTATTTATTTATTTGTAAAAGATTTTGAAAACCAGTTATCATTTTCCTTCTACTTCACAATTATGTGCCACTTTGTCACATAAAATCCCAATAAAATACATTTACGTTTTTGGTTGTAATATGACAAAATGTGGAAAATGTCAAGGGGAATTAATACTTTTTCAAGGCACTATAAAGCATAACAAAACCAAATTACATAAATGTAATATATTGCCACTTGCCATTCCTTGGATATGGTGGCTGCATTAGTTTTTTTTTTTTTTTCAGGCTAGGAATATTTTTAGCAAGTACAGAAAATACTTGTTGGTCTTGCCAGAAATGCAGTGCCCTTGTCACTTCCTGTGGCTCCCTCTATAGGTACAGTGGAGGAGTTAGTCTTGCCACCCAGGGAATGTGTTATCCACAGGATTATCGGGTAAAAATATAGGGGAAAAAGCCTGAACAATAAAAAAAAATCCAGCGACCACATGTTATTACTGGTAAGCTGCAATATATTTTATTTTTAGATACCATTTCAGGTCTGCCTTAATGCATTCACAAAAAAGGGATGAAACCATTATGAATAGTCAGTGCTGCTAATACCCAATTAATGTGACCAAATCTGAGGGCATTTCTAAAACGGACCAGAGTTTTGGATAAAGACCTTCATTCAGATCAGAAAATCCGATCCTTTCCTATTTACGCACACACTAAGTTCCTGTCAATTGTGACTTGCATGTGTCATCTACACCTATTGTACCGCGGAGTACACAATAGGATTCAATCGTCCTCTCCTTACTTGCATCTTACACTTTATGCTTCAAAGAGATCCTGTGGATCAAATGAATGCTCATTTTGCATTTACTGACCTCTTGAATTAGCCGGAAATGCTTTATTTATTTATTGGAAAAAAAACAAATAAAATGAATGCTTTTAACACCACAAATAATAACTTATTTTTCTTCTTTCCCTATTCTGGTATTATTAATGGATGGAACAAAATTTCTTGCCTTTTTTTACAATGATCTGGAATAGCCTTTTTTAACTAGGGTTCCTGAGGAGGTTCCTAACGCAGTCGTGGCCCATCCATTACGGGCGCCAACCCCCTATCCATATATACATTCGGGGCACCGGATGCAAGGATTCCAATGCGCGTAATTAGAGCCAGAGGCTGTAATAGGCTTCAAAAAAGGCAGGGGGGTTGTCTGTGGGTGCATTATTGTACCCCCCCCCCCAATATGCCACCAGCTGTCACTGTTCTTAAAGCGGAGGTTCACCCTAATTTTAAAGTATTCCTTAATCAGACCTCTGTGTCTATGCTAACAGTTTGCTATCCATAGATTTTTATATTATTGCTATACCATTTTTCTGGTGTCTAAAGCTGGCACTTCCTGGTTAACCTCCCGCGGGAGTGGGCGTGTCGGCTTATCTTCCAGCGCCCCAGTGTTTGCTGGGAGTATTTAGCAATGTCTCCTGGGAGCACAGAAGGCAGAACGAGGAACTATCGCGAGATTTTACTCGTCACGTGACTTATGCAACCGGTCACGTGACGAGAATTCACCGATTCCTGGAAGCATTTGCTTGTGGGCTTCACAATGCCCACAAGCAAGATGGAACTGTACTGCTCGTTTTTTTTTATAAATACTAATTTATCGCCAAATCACACAGCGGATGCCTATTAATACCGGAGAAGTGAGTAAACCCTTAATTGTGTTTTAATGCAGTATATGGACATTTAAAAAAAAAAAAAACTATTTCCCCGCTGAACCCCCGCTTTAAGGCTGAAATTTCACCTTAACAGAGTTAAGTGTGTGTGTACCAGCCATTAGGTACACCTTGCGAGTACCGGGTTGGATGCAGGCTTTCATGTTTTTGATGCCAAATTCTGACCCCACACCTGAATGTCGCAGCTGAAATTAAGACTCATCAGACCAGGCAACGTTTTTCCAATCTTCTATTGTCCAATTATGGTGGGTCCGTGCGAATTGTAGCCTCAGTTTCCTGTTTTTAGCCGACAGGGGTGGCACCCGGTGTGGTCTTTTGCTGCTGTAGGCCCCTTTCAGACGAACGGCTGTTTTGCCGCAGCTGAAAGCATGTTTATGTTTTGCTGGAATTCAAGACTCCAGGTACAGCGATTAGCTGCATTTGTACAGTGCTTTTAGCTGCGGTTGCGTTTAGTTAGCCGCGGCACGATATTGAACGGGGATTCGACTTGGATCCCTGCCAATACCAAGCACTGAGTTTGGTATGAATCTTGAGGGGAAACTCCACGCCAAAGTTCAAATAAAAAAATGGCATGGGTTCCCCCCTACAGGAGCATACCAGGCCCTTGGATCTGCTATGGATTTTAAGGAGACACGCCGAAAAAACGGCGTGGGGTTCCCCCAAAATCCATACCAGACCCGTATCTGAGCAGCAGGCCGGTCAGGAAAGGAGTGGGAACGAGCGCCCCCCCGCCTTATCCGTGCCAGGCCGCATGCCCTCAACATGGGGGGGTAGGTGCTTTGGGGCAGGGGGGCGCCCTGTGCCCACCCCAAAGCACCTGTCCCTATGTTGATGAGGACAGGGCCTCTTCCCGACAACCCTGGCCATTGGTTGTCGGGGTCTGCCGAAAGGGAGGTTATCGGAATCCAGGAGCCTCCTTTAATAAGGGGGCCCCCAGATGCCGGCCCCCCACCCTAGGTGAATGAGTATGGGGTACATCGTACCCCTAGCCATTCACCTGGCGTAAAAAAAAAAAACACTACACAGGGTTATTAAAGCAATTTATTAGTCAGCTCCGGTGCCCCCCCCCCCCTCTCTCTTCTTTAGCTCTTTTACAAGGAGGGACTGCTTCTTCGATATCTTCTGGGGGGGTGATATGTCAGTCTTCACCGCCGTCTGGTTCTCTTCCGCCGGGGGGGGGGTGCTTTCTTCTTTAGCTCTTTTACAGCGCCCCCCCTCCCGGGCTTCTTCTTCAACGTCTTCGGCGGGGGGAGGGGATGTGCCGGTCTTCACCGCTGTCTGGTTCTCTTCTGCCAGGGGGCGCTTTCTTCTTTAGCTCTTTTTCAGCGGCCCCCCTCCCGGGCTTCTTCTTCGACGTCTTTGGCGTGGGGTGCCCAGGCTTCTGTCGCCTTCTGCCTTCTTCTTCTCTTCATCTTCGATGTTGACACGTCGCTTTCTCCCACTGTAATGCCGTGTGCGGGGCTCGCACCGATTTATATAGGCGCATCATGCTCCGTGCACCCGGAGCATGATGGGACTGTGACGTCATAAGAGGCCTGAATAAATCGGTGCGAGCCGCGCACACGGCATTACAGCGGGAGGAAGCGACGTGTCAATATCGAAGAAGGAGGCAGAAGGCGACAGAAGCCTGGGCACCCCCCCCACCAAAGACGTTGAAGAAGATGCCCGGGAGGGGGGGCGCTGTAAAAGAGCTAAAGAAGAAAGCGCCCCCCGGCGGAAGAGAACCAGACGGCGTCGAAAACCGACATGTCATCGAACATCGAAGAAGCAGTCCCCCCTCGTAAAAGACCCCCATACTCATTCACCTAGGGTGGGGGGCCGGCATCTGGGGGCCCCCTTATTAAAGGAGGCTCCCGGATTCCGATAAGCTCCCCTCCCGCAGACCCCGACAACCAGGGTTGTCGGGGAGAGGCCCTGTCCTCCTCAACATGGGGAAAGGTGCTTTGGGGTGGGGGGGCCACAGGGTGCCCCAAAGCACCTACCCCCCCATGTTGAGGGCATGCGGCCTGGCACGGTTAAGGAGAGGGGGGCGCTCGTCCCCACACCTTTCCTGACTGGCCGGGCTGCTGCTCGGATACGGGTCTGGTATGGATTTTGGGGGAACCCCACGCCGTTTTTTCGGCGTTCGGGGTGTCTCCTTAAAATCCATAGCAGATCCAAGGGCCTGGTATGCTCCTGTAGGGGGAACCCATGCCGTTTTTTTATTTGAAATTTGGCGTGGAGTTCCCCCTCAAGATTCATACCAAACGCAGCTGACAGTGCACTGCGGTTATGTGCCGATAGCTGCGGGATTTCGCAGCTGGACGCATTGAGATCTATTTTTTCTATCCGCTTAAAACCGCGGGGAACAAAACCGCAGGTAACCGTAGTGTGTAAATGATGTCATAGGAAAGCATTGTGTGCTTCTAGCTGCGGTAAAATCCGCAGCTAAAAGCACCATTCTATCCGTCCGTGTGAAAGGGGCCTTAAGGTTTAATGTGTTGTGCGGTCAGAGATGGCATTCTGCATACCTTGGTTGTAACAAGTGGTTGAGTTACTGTTGCCTTTCTATCATCTTAAACCAGTCTGCCTATTCTCCTCTGACATCAACAAGGCATTTTTGTCCACACAGCTGCTGCTCACTGGATATTTTCTCTTTTTGGCACCATTGTCTGTAAACTCTAGAGATGGTTGTGCGTGAAAATCCCAGTAGATCAGCAGTTTTTGAAATACACAGACCAGCCCATCTGGCACCAACAACCATAACACGTTCAAAGTCACATAATTTCCCTTTCTTCCCCATTCTGATGTTCAGTTTGAACTGCAGCAAGTCGTCTTCACAACATCCTAGATGTCTAAATGCATTGAGTTGCTGCCACGTGATTGGCTGATTAGCAATTTGTGTTGCCAAACAAATGAACAGGTGCCTAATAAAGTGGCGTGTGTGTGTACTATATTGCCAGAAGTTTTGAGACACCTGCCTTTACACACACATGAACTTTAATGGAATCCCAGTATTAGTCTGAAGGGTTCATTATTGAGTTGGCCCACCCTTTGCAGCTATAACAGCTTCAACTCTTCTGCAAAGGCTGTCCACTAGGTTTAGGAGTGTGTCTATGGGAATGTTTGACCATTCTTCCAGAAGCGCGTTTGTGAGGTCAGGCACTGATGTTGGACGAAAAGGCCTACCTCGCAGTCTACCCTCTAATGCATCCCAACGGTGTTTTATCGGGTTGAGGTCAGGACTCTGTGCAGGCCAATGCACCCACATATTACCCCTCCCCGGTTGGTCGGGCACTTGCCTTATCTATCAGGCAGCTCTTCCTCCGGGCGATGGCTCCTCCCTCTTCCTCATAGGCGGCCAATAGGATTGCTTCTCCTTTCAGCCAATAGGGTGACAGGACCTGCTATTCCTATTATCAATGGGGTAGATTCAGGAACGATTTACGCCGGCGTATCCATAGATACGCCGCGTAAATTCAAAGCTACGCCGGCGTATCTATTTTCTGTATTGAGAAAGCTAGATACGCTGACATTAACCTAAGATACGACTGGCATAAGTGTTTTACGCCGTTGTATCTTAGGGTGCATTCTCATGCTGGCCGCTAGGTGGCGCTTCCGTAGTTGTCAGCGTAGAGTATGCAAATTACATATGCCGATTCACAAACGTACGTGCGCCCGGCGGTAGTTTTTTACGTCGTTTGCGTAACTCGTTTTCGGCGTAAGGCTGCTCCTGCTATTAGGAGGCGCAGCCAATGTTAAGTATGGACGTTGTGCCCGCGTCGCGATTTGAAAATATTACGTCGTTTGCGTAAGTCGTCTGTGAATGGCGCTGGACACCATTTACGTTCACGTCGAAACCAATGACGTCCTTGCGAGGTCATTTACCGCAATGCACGTCGGGAAATTTTAGGAACGGCGCATGCGCAGTACGTTCGGCGCGGGAACGCGCCTAATTTAAATGATCCACGCCCCCTACTGGATCATTTGAATTACACCGGCCCCTTTTACGCTATGCCGACGCAAATTACGGAGCAAGTGATTCGTGAATACAGCGCTTGCTCCTGTAATTTACGGCGCCGTAGCGTAAAGACGATACGCTGCGCCGCCGTATCAGTGCGCGCCCCTACCTGAATCTACCCCAATATGTATTCCCTATTGTCACACAACTGGGTGGGCTCACCCTTTTTTTAAGCCCATTAGATCCTCACGCTCTACTCATCTGCTAAAAAAAAAAAAAGCAGTGGGGTCCAACCTAGGCCAGGAAGCAGAAAATGCTGTTATACAGCACAAAATCAATACAAACTGTATACATTATATTTGTTTTTACATTTGTGTATGAGGGGGTGGGGGACAAAAACAAAGAAGCAGTTGCTGCCGTCATATGTATGGGTTCTGCCATTTTGCTGACATCATATGCATGTCCTCCATAATTAACTAAAAAGGTACTTTTGTTTATTTCATTGAATTTGTTAGTCCTGTGCGCATGAATGCTAGTTTTTAAAGCCTAAAAACAGTCAGTGGGACAATCAAAAGAATTGTTTCATGACAGCTCAGAATTTCCCCCAGAACCCCAGGAATCATCTAAGGCAGGGATTCTAAACTCCTGTCCTCAGGGCCCACTTACAGGCCAGGTTTGTAAGATAACTGAAATACATCACAGGTGATATAATTTGCTGCTCAGCGATTGCAGTATTCTATTCTGCATCTCCCCAAGGTAATACATAAAACCTGGCCTGTAGGTAAGTCCTGAGGACAGGAGTGGAGAACCAGTGATCTAAAGGGAACCTTTTTTCCCAGCTCTGTCCTGCCTTCTCGCACTAGAATAGTATTACTGCAATAGTCGGGTAATGTTTTCGATACTACCAAGCCATAGATCACGATTTAAAAAAATCTGTTGCTGCAGAGGTGCATGGATCCAGCTCCATCCAAAAAGAAGCTAGGATTATCTTTCCATGCCTCAAAAAAATCAGTAGACACTCTAGATCAGGGGTCTTCAAACTAAGGCCCTCCAGTTGTTCAGGAACTACAGTTCCCATCATGCCTAGTCATGTCAGTGTGTTACAATGCCTCATGGGATGTGTAGTTCTACAACAGCTGGAGGGCCGTAGTTTGAGGATCCCTGCTCTAGATCAGTGCTTCTAGCCCACCAGCCGCCCTCCTGCCAGGCCAGCATAGCCAGAGAGAGATGTGCAGAGCCAAAATAAGACCCCTTTCACACTGAATTGCTGCTACAACAGCTGCTAAAGCGCCGGTCATTTTAGCTGTGCTTTTCGGGCGCTAGCGGGTTGCTTTTTTCAAGGTCACAGGACCTCAAAAAAGACCTGTTTTTGCAGTGCTTTAGCAATGTTTTAGTGGTGCTTTTCGGGCGCTAGCGGGGCACTTTTTTAAGGTCACAAGACTTTTTGAAGCGCTACCCATTCATTTCAATGGGAAGGGGCCTTTTCGGAGCGATTTTTACACCCCAAAGATGCCGCTTGCAGGACTTTTTCTACCGCCACACAAGCACACCACCCCAGTGTAAAAGCACCCCTTGTAATTAATGGGAGGCAGTTTTCAGGTGCTATTTTTAGCGCTAAAAAGCCTGAAAACTGCCTCAGTGTGAAAGGGGTCCAAGTGTTTCAAAATGCTTGCTTTTTATGTGTTGCAAGTTTGCCCTCTGCTGGCAGTCCAGCGAAATACATAGCTCATTTATACCACAATATGGTTTCTATGTACTGTGTAAACACTATGCTTTGCTTATCCACCACTTGCCTGTGTGTAACAAAAATGTGGACGGACAAGACCAATAGGCAAAAGAGAAATAAAGACAAAAAGGAAGGAAGGTAGAAGAGAAAAGAAAAAGGATTAGGAAAGAACTAGCAACAAGAATGAAAGATAAAGCTTTAGGCTCAATCCACACTGGCCAACTCCAAAGTCCCACGATTTTCTTTTTCTTACAACTTCCGAGTCCAAATTACATAAGACTTTTACACTCTCTGGCATTGAAGCCGTATCAAAGTGGTGCAGGAACCTTTTCTGAAGTCACAGCCTTCAGAAGGGTAGTTAAAATTGGATTGGCTCTCATAGACATACATGGCATTTCACATGTCCTGCGACTTTGGGTCTCGGAGTCGGATCTTAAAGCATTTGTTACCCCAACATTTCATATTCCCGATATGTGGTTGCTATACCATGTACTTGTATAAGAAAGTCTCCTGTTCTCTTTGTATTGCTTTCTTTATGTGAAATCCGTGGTGTTCCTGTCAGTCCCTCTGCTTTCCTAAATAAAACCAACCACACTAAGCAGGAGAGCACATGTATTTAAAACATTTTTTGCCTTTCGTTTATTTATATTTTTTTACTGAGTGGTTTGTTTTACAAGATGATTGTTTACTACTACTTTAAGTTGCAGGAGTGTGAACTGAGCCTTAAATACACAGAAAAACTGTGTGTACGTTACAATAACTCATATTTTCAACTGAATACAGTGGAACCTCAGTTTAAGAGTAACGCGGTTAACGTGCAACTTTTTTTTTTTTTTATTCTGACCCAGTTTGCGAGTGTTGACTTGCAAGGCAAGCATAATCCAACTTAATAGGGCCTGCAGTACCGCATTTGGCCTGAGGTGCGGGGGCGCCAGAGCCAAACAGCGACGATCGCATGCGTTCGGCAATGCTCGGAAAGACACTAAAATACTCAGTTTCCGAGCCTTTCTGACGTGTGCTTGGGCCTTTCCGGTCGTTTCTGAGGCTCTCCGGAGCCCCCCCACCCCTGGCTGCATGCGATATTGCATCCCTTTGAAGTCAATGCGAAACAAATTATTTTCGTTTCCATTGACATTAATGGGCAAACTCGCTTTGATATGCAAGTTCTTCGGATTACGAGCATTCTCCTGATGCTCGTAATCCGAGGTACTGTACTCCCATTAATTGTATAAGTGTACACTTTTTTTTTTTACTAAAGGCGTATGAAAGATTTTGGAAGAATTTACCAGGCCTTGGTCAGGAAGGCTGACAACCACTGCTCCAGATAACAAATCAGCTACCTATCATTCAGCATTTCTGCAGTCACACCAGTTTTCATCTGTACAAACCAGACCTTTGGGGATCCATTTAAAAAGCAGTGGCATGGCTGCATGCTACAAATGAGATATAAAATGCAAGATGTAGTGTGGAATAATAGTGCAACGACCCGCAAAAATTAGATCGCTGTATCCACTCTGATTTAAATTGGCTCCTTAACCACTTAAGACCCGGACCAAAATGCAGCTAAAGGACCAGGCCCTTTTTGCAAATCGGTACTGCGTCGCTTTAACTGACAATTGCGCGGTCGTGCCTCCCAAAAAAAAATTGGCGTCCTTTTTTCCCATAAATAGAGCTTTCTTTTGGTGGTATTTGATCATCTCTGCGGTTTTTATTTTTTTGCGCTATAAACAAAAATAGAGCGACAATTTTGAAAAAAATACAATATTTTTTACTTTTTGCTATAATAAATATCCCCCAAAAATATATAAAAAAAAAATTTTCTCTTATCGTCCATGGACGGACACAGCTCCTTAAATCTTGACAAGTGGGTTATGTTCCCTGTTTACAGGAGAGGACTAGGCAGAAACATGTTAAATAGTTAAATACATGTTACATTAACAGAGTTGAACAGCCCCGCCCAGGGGGCGGTCCCTCCAGACATAACCCTCCTCACTGCAGCTTGCAGCCTCAGTTTCGTTCTGCCTAGCAAAGGAGAAGGACGTATGGCTCCCTTTGGGCCCAGCGCCCTGAGGAGAAATTTTATTTTATTTTACTTTTTCTTGAAGAATCTTCTTTCAACTGTCGGCTGAGAGACAGGCTGGATAATATAGATCCTTGTAGTCTACTCAGTCCGACCAGCAAGCGTAGGCACACCTTTGCAAAGAGGCTTGGTCTGCCACGCCATACCCCATGACTCCTGGGGTGGCCGGTGAGCTTTGCTCCGAGGTCCACATATGACTGGGCTGTGGTGTTGTCTCACTCACAGTGGACCGGGCCGACAGCTACCTCCATTTCGGTTGTAGTTCTGTCAGGAATGCGTCAGCGAGTCCTCGCTTGGACGGGTAAGTACAGTCCCTCCTGCTTCGGTGGGTTGGTACTGCTGGGCATTCCTGGGGTTCGGGGGTCCCTTCCCCTTACTTCCCTGCTCCTTTCCCTTGCTGCATTGCTAACATTGCCGCTGTCAGGGGGGGAGGGGGCCTTCCTGAGGGGACTGTGTTATCTGGCTTGTATTGGGCCTTCCTGTGAGGTAAAAAGCCCTGTGATGAGCACAGATGTTTATGATTATACTTCAGCAGACGCTGACTGATTGGTGACACCTGTAATGGTTTTGCTTTTTATGCTGTATCTGTGACTTGTCCTTAAATAAAACAGCCCTAGGAGGCTTTTCCTGTTTAAACACAGGTCCCTGCAAAAGTTACCTCACGGTTCTTTTCCTCACAGGCAGCGCTGGGCAGTCTCCTCCTGAGGGAGTCCCCTGGTTACCCCTGGTCAGCGCAGCAAGTGGGTGAGAGGCCCTGAATAGGGCTCTAGGAGCTTTTGTCTATTTGTATGGACAGGTGTGCATATTATAATACACACTATGTAAATATTGGAGTCAGTATCTGGGTCCTTCCCCACATGCTGGTGGTGGCAGCAGGTGTTAGCACCTGGGATTCCCACAGAGTTTTTATTGTTAGTCCTGGACACAGTTTGTGCCAGGGTGGGGGTGGACTGCGGGCGGGCGGTAAAAGAGTGCCCCCTTCCCCCGTTATCCCCTGGGGAATGCTCTGTTATGGAGCCATGGACCAGGTACCTAGTTAAAAAAAAAAAAAAAAAAAAGGCAGAATAAGGCATTTATGGGTGCGCTTTTTACTGCTGCAAGGGACTCTCCTAAGCTGCATAGTGCAGCTGGGTTTCCGCCGAGGGCTCGGTCTTTTTTGGATCACACAAATCAGACCGCTGTGTAGGTTTTTTCCTTCTGTGCCCTTCTTTGATAATTTCTGAGATGCGGAATGAGAAAAGCCGCTGAGGGCTTTTGTAGTCCCTCACCGCCGGGCGGGAACCCCCACTTGTATGGATCTGACTGATAGAAGATCCGAAGTACTGACCCGTTCCATGTTTACCATGCTGGGGTCTGGCTTGCGGGCCTATTGTGGCCACTACACTGGGGTCTCAGTCGACGCTGGCGCCATTTTTTGGGAGGTTTTTCAATTACATTGAAAACTCCCATTGGCGCCCATTTTGTCGTAGCCGCGCTATGGCGCAGCTTACATTGTGCCGGCCGTTTTCCTGTGGCCGCGTTCTGAACGCTCGGCGGCCATCCTGGAGTAGTCCTGACCCCTAGTGCTGTATACAACTCAGAGTGAGCATTTTGCAATCTCTCCTGAGGTTATTAGCCTAGCGGACCAGCTGGTCCTGGGCCTCATATATGTCTGTGATGCTTCATTGAATGCTGCGCCCTTGTTATCCAGGGCGTCTGTTTCAGAATGGTTTTATGCACACGGTGGTGTAGTGCTTAACTCCATTACTTGGCAGCAAAAGAGTCATTGGTTTGAATCCACACACTGACGCCAATCTGCCTGGAGCTTGCATTGTCGCTCTGTGTCTGCGTGGGTTTCCTCCGGGTACTCCGGTTTCCTCCAAAGACATGTGTGCATACACCTACATAATATACATACACACTATGTGTGTGTATTATTCAGGGGCAACCCTCCCAGGCCATCAGAGGCCCAGCTGGGGGACTAATCTGTTCCTGGGTGCATAAGCCGATCACGCCGGCACCCAAATCCTGCCAATGTATATAGCCTTCCCTCCCTGTCTCTAGGTGGGAGGGGCGGCTTGCAGGTTCACAATTCAGTGAAACCTCCCTGCTCTCTGACTAGTGGGTCTGCGAGGTGGTCTCTTCGGAGTACTAGATAGGGTTTCCTCCTATCCACAGAACAAAGTTCTGTCCTTGTGTCTTCCTCTCCCGGCCCGTCGGTCTGCCTTGGGCAGTGTGGGATTTGCTAAGCTGCGAGGTAATTTTACCTTTCCTGCAGGACGAGAGTTTTGGGGTTTTCTATGGGCCTCGGGCCCTAAATACCTTTGTGAACGTCGGGTAGTTCTGCATGGAATCCATTTGTTCGGTGGTAGCTGCGCTTCATCCGGGGGATGTCCTCGGACATCAGGGACGCATACATGCATGTCCTGTTTTGCACATGTCAGTGTTTTTTTCTGTGCTTCGTGATGAGAGAAGGGTCTCTGTCAGCCTGTGGCCCTCCCTTTTGATCTGGCGTCAGCACCATGGGTTTTCAGCTAGGAGCTTGCACTTATTTGAATTTTGTTGGGACAGCGAGGCTTTGCCTCATTGGCTACTTGGACGACTTTCTTCTGAGAGCAGCTTCTGTCTCCGACCTAGTGGATGGGTTATTCCCATTCAGACCCTCCGAAGATTCGGGTGGACGTTAAACGTTTAGGCCAGAAAGTGTAGCTCAGTGGCAGCAAGCCTGCCCTCCATGTGTGCGACCCAGGGTTCAAATCATGGGCATGCTAGGTTCCGACTCAGCGTTGGAGTATCTAGTGTTGATCCAGACTCCTCAGTGGCAAAGGTCCTTATTCCCCTGGAGAAATTGCAGACTCTTCAGTCTGCGGTGAAGGTATTGGCATCACGCAATCGGTCTTCTCTCCGGGCGCCTGCTGGTTCGGGGTCTGTGGGTAGCCTCCTTCAAGGCAGTACTGTATGCCCAGTTCCACACCCTGGTTTTCCAGGGGAACTACTGTCCAGGTGGTAAAAATCTCTTGTCTCTGAAATCATTAGATTCCTGTGCGCCACTTAGTCAGAGTCTCTCTGAGTTGGTGACAGAGATTCCCGACTCTTCGGTCCGGGAAGTTGTTTCTTCCTTCCAGTGGTCGGTGTTTACGACGGAGGCCAGCTCACGGGTTGTGAACCTGGGGGTTCACAAAACTTGGGGGTCCAGTCGGCCCTGAGTCGCTGGACTAGCGTGGACCTATGACCACACCTCCTTGAATGTGTCTGGTCTCGGTAGCTACCCAGGGTCGGGCCTGGCTAGTGCCTGGTGGGAGACCGCCTGGGAATACCAGGTGCTGTCTACTGTTCATTGTCCTACTATTTTAGGCGATCAGGCTATGCTTCTCCTTGTGGTCGACCGATCTGGTTTCAGCCGGACAACGCCACGGCCGTGGCTTCAGTCTACCTTCAGGTATGCCGGCAGGCGGACTACTGGAGTCGCCAGATGCTGGACCAGGGCGACTGGTCTTTGTGCTTGGGGTGTTTCGGCTCCCTTGCAGGAGGTGAGCCTCACATGGCATGGATCTCCTGGCAGCTTGTCCCCGCCGCAAGGGTGTCAAAGTTAGTGGCCAGGTCTAGTGATCTTGTACAGACGCGTCAGTCGCGCTGGTGGCCCTGTGTTGTCTGTATTGGTGATTTTTTGCCATTCCTCCATGGTAGTTGCTTCCTCGGCCGCTCCACAGAGTGGATGCTGAGGAGATCCCGATGATTCTAATCGCTCCAGATTGACCTTGGCGTCCTTGGTACGCTGATATCGGGCGCCTGGTAGCAGAGGCACCCTGGCGCTTGCCAGGGCAGGAGGTTCCTGTCTCAAGGTCCCATACTTCCTCCTGTTGTACAGTCACTGACTTGCTCAACATGGTTATTGGAAGCCAGACTTTAGGTGACCAGGGTCTGTCTGACTCGGTCATCTCAACAGGGCACCGTAGTCTTCTTCCGGAGGATCTACCGTCGCACCTCTCTTGGTGCGAAGGGATGGAGTGACGTCCACGGGCGTACTCTCGGTGTCCAGGGTCCTGCTGTTTTTAAAGCTTGGATTGGATCTAAAAATTGCTTAAAGCACCGTTTGGGGGCCGATTTCAGCCTTGGCTGTGTTCTTTTAGTGGCCTTTTTGTGGCCCGTTCCCTGGTGGGTCCCCTTTTTTTTTTTGCATGCAAGGGGTTTGTCCTATACTTTCCCCTCTTGGCCCATCTCTTCCCCCCATGAGTTTTGACTCTGGTGCTCTCGTTTCTTCAGGAACCTTCCTTTTGGAAACATCAGAGAGATTTTCTCTTGACACTATCTCAGAAGGTGGCCCCTTTAGTGGCCTTTACCTCTGTTAGAGGGGTTTCTGAGTTGGCGGTCTTGTCTTGCAAGCCGCCATGCTTGATCCCCCATAAGGATTAGGTGATGGTGCGCCCGCGACCTTCCTTTCTTCCGAAGGAGGTTTCGGCCTTTCATACTTTAGGCGTGGTACGCGCTTTGCGGGTATACCAGCCTACTACGGCTCCATTTCGGAGCTTCTGACTCTTTTGTGTCGGTGTCTGGTCCACAAAAGGGCCTGGCGGTCTCGTCGACCACCATTTCTCGGTGGATCAGGCAGGCCGTCATACAGGCCTATGCTCCTAAGTGGCGGTCACGGCACTTTCGACCAGGGCAATTGGTGCTTCCTGGGTTTTGTTTTTTTTTCCGACATCATGCGTCGGTCTCACAGGTGTGCCAGGCGGCGATTTGCTCGTCAGTTCACGCTTTTTCCAGAATTTACATGGTTGATGTGAGTGCATCTTATGATGTTTTTTTCAGCTGCTAGTTTTTGCCGGCGGCTGTTTAAAGTTGTACCTCCTCCGTTGAGGAGCTCTGCTTGTTTTGGGGTGAAGTTAAAATTGTTTTTTACTGATATATTTCCCACCCCTCGTTTTTTTTGACACTGCTTGGGGACGTCCCACTTGTCAAGATTTAAGGAGCTGTGTCCGTCCATGGACGATAAGAGAAAATAGGATTTTTTGTACTCACCGTAAAATCCTTTTCTCTGAAGTCCATGGACGGACACAGCTCCCACCCCTCCTTTTTAGGTTTGTACTGCTTGTTACGAACTGAGGCTGCAAGCTGCAGTGAGGAGGGTTATGTCTGGAGGGACCGCCCCCTGGGCGGGGCTGTTCAACTCTGTTAATGTAACATGTATTTAACTATTTAACATGTTTCTGCCTAGTCCTCTCCTGTAAACAGGGAACATAACCCACTTGTCAAGATTTAAGGAGCTGTGTCCGTCCATGGACTTCAGAGAAAAGGATTTTACGGTGAGTACAAAAAATCCTATTTTTTCCTCAGTTTAGGCCGATACATATTCTACCTAATTTTGGTAACAAAAAAAAAAAATCACAATAATCGTTTATCAGTTGGTTTGTGCAAAATGTATAGCGTTTACAAAATAGGGAATAGTTTTATTGCGTTTTTATCAATTTTTTTTTTTTTTTTTTTTTTTTTTACTACTAATGGTGGCGATCAGCGATTTTTTTCGTCACTGCGACATTACGGCGGACACTTCGGACAATTTTGAAATTTTTGGGACCATTGTCATTTTCGCATTAAAAATGCATTGTTTACTGTGGAAATGACAGTTGCAGTTTGGGAGTTAACCACAGGGGGCACTGAAGGGGTTATGTGTCACCTAATGTGTGTTTACAACTGTAGGGGGGTGTGGCTGTAGGTGTGACGTCATCGACTGTGGATCCCTATAAAAGAGATCACACGATCGATGACACCGCCACAGTGAAGAACGGGGAAGCCGCGTTTACACACGGCTCTCCCCGTTTTTCAGCTCTGGGGACCGATCGCGGGACCCCAGCGGCGATCGGGTCCGCGAGCTTCGGACCCGGTTGCGGGAGCGCGCCCGCGACCGGGCTTAAAGATCAACGTACATATACGTTGATGTGCCATTCTGCCAACATATATGTGCAGGAGGTGGTCCTTAAGTGGTTAATGCTAACGATCTGCACAAACCAATTTATTTGCAAGTGTCCTGATTAGTATTAAAAGAAGGAGGAGAAAAAAACAACCAAACAAATTTCAGGAACAACTAGTGTCTAGCTTCCTACAGGCAAGTGCATTTACTTTTTTTTTTTCTAAAAGGTGAACTTATCCTTTAAAACTTTTGTAATTTACAGCTGTTGTTACAAGGATACCACATGAAGATGCATTTTATTTATATTCTACTTTTTCCTGCTTCTTTCCAGTAAAAGTGAACCTTTGCCCAGACACAGTAAAAGCATTTCCATCTTTCTCAACAAGCAGCAAAAGTTCTTTAAAAACAAGCCCTTGTTCACAGCTGTACCTATAAGCATTGTGGGGAAAATAATTAAAACATTTTTACTAGAGGAACAGAAATTTCAGCTGTCCTTTGAGAATGAATCATTTCACAGTACAAGTAGCTAGAGAAGTGAATGATGGCTTGTTTTAAGCCTAGTGTACTGTTTAAGAATATGTGTAAAAAAATAAAATACAATTTGAATGTGCATAGTCCAAGCACTTGTAAATGCCGGTCATCAAAACAGACGTATTGAAGTCTGCTACCAAATTAAAGATCAAGTGCAATTTTTCTTAAAGTGGAGCTCCACCCAAAAGGGGAAGTTCTGATTTAAGGCCTCTTCCCCGACTACCGTTTGTGAAATTAAGCTTTTAGGGAGTGGGTACCTGCTCCCACTCTGATCACCTTAAGTTATCAGAAAGCAGAAGTTTTCCCCCCATCCATCCCTCCCAAAGTTTTCTGGAACACCTAACAGGTCCCAGAAGACTTTGTGACCAATCGCAAAGCGCCCTTCGTGCACGCAGAGGGCATCCGGCTGTGAAGCCGCAAGCTGTCACAGATGGGTGCCCATAGTAAAGATACCAGTCATGGAGCATACTGCTGAATCATGGGACAGGTGAGTGGCTGTTTATTAAATATCAGCAGCTACAGTTTTTGTAGCTGCCAACTTACTTTTCTTCTCTCACTGTAAGTGAAAATTATTTGATCCCTGCTGATTTTGTACGTTTGCCCACTCACAAAGAAATGATCAGTCTATAATTTTAAATGGTAGGTTTACTTTAAGGCCGGAATCACACTAGTGCGTTGCTTTTTTGAGCTGCGTTGTCGTTGCAGATTTCTCTAGAGGGTGTTCTGCAGATCAACTGCGGTTTAGCTGCAGATCAGGTGTGAATTTGGAGACCTGGGAGAACTTCCGGGTGAGAGGAGAGTGGGGGAGAATTGTATTGAGCTGAATGAGAGAAACTCCTGCAGAGAACTGAACACATGTGCGAATTAGATGCGTACCCATAGAAGATAATGGGACTGAATTCGCACCGCAAGACATAAAAACCGCATGCGGTTTGGAGGCAATACGCAGTGCGGATGCATCGCACATATGTGAACCAGCCTCATTGAAAACAATGTATTTTGAAATGTCCTGCGAATTAGATGCGGTTTAAACCGCACTCAATTCGCATAGGTGTGAACCTGGCCTTACAGTGAGAAACAGAATACAAAAATATCCCCAAAAAACGCATTTCAAAACGGTTATAAATTGATTTGCATTTTAAATGAGTGAAATAAGTATTTGATTTCCTATCAATAAGCAAGATTTCTGCTTCCCAGGTGTCTTCTATACAGGTAACCAGCTGAAATTAGGAGCACTCTCTTAAAGGGAGCGCTCCTAATCTCAGTTTGTTGCCTTTAAAAAAAGATACCCGTCCACAGATGCAATCTCTCCACCATGGCCAAGACCAAAAGCTGTCCAAGAATGTCAGGGACAAGATTGTAGACCAGCCTGGAATGGGCTACAAGACCATTGCCAAGCAGCTTGGTGAGAAGGTGGCAACAGCTGGTGCGATTATTCACAAATGGAAGCAGGGATGGACTGGCCATTGGGACTACAGGGAGTTTCCCGGTGGGCCGATGGCTCAGTGGACCGGCTTCAGTGACAGTGGACTGCCGCCCCCCTCTGCTCCTCTGTCTCTCCATTCCCACAGCGCTTACCTGGGGGGGGACCAGTGGAGCGGGGGGAGGACCAGGGGGGGACAGACAGCTGACTCAACAGCTATGGCATGGGAGTTTCTCACTTCTGCCTAATCTTGTCCCATAAGGGGGGCACGGAATCGATTCTTTGCCCCGGGTTAAATAATGTCTAGCTTCCCCACTGGTACTGCCTATAAGAGGACCAGTACCAGCCGTTCTACTCTAATAAAAGTAGAACGGCTAGTGGAGGGGGCTGGGGGGGGGGTGTGGGAGTTGCCCGGCTGCCATGGGAGAGACCTGTCAAAGTGGGCCAGTCTGGATGAAGTCCAGGGCCAAATTTCTGTCCCAGTCCAGCCCTGAATGGAAGAAACACAAAATAACTGTCAATCTGGAGCTCCATGCAAGAGCGCACCTTGTGGAGTTTCAATGATCATAAGAACGTTGAGAAATCAGCACAGAACTACATGTGAGAATCTTGTCAATGATCTCAAGGCAGCTGGGACCATAGTCACCAAGAAAATAAAATGGTAACACACTACACCATGAAGGCCCGAAATCCTGCAGTCTCCAGAACTTATCCCATAGAAAATTTGTGGAGCTAAAGCAGGGCTATGCAATTAGCAGACCTCCAGCTGCTGCAACAGCAGGAGGTCCACCAATTGCATATCCCTAAGCTAAAGGTTCGAGTTACCAAAGGTCAGCCTCGAAACCTTAAGGACTTGGAGAGGATCTGCAAAGAGGTGGCCAACTACAAGAAACTTCTTACCTCGGATTGCCAACAAGGGTTTTGCCAGGAAGTACAAAGTCATGTTTTGCGAAGGGGTCAAATATTTCACGCATTAAAATGCAAATCAATTTATAACTTTTTTTGAAATGCGTTTTTTCTGGATATTTTTGTTGTTCTGTCTCTCATTGTTAAAATAAACCTACCATTAAAATTAGACTGATATTTTCTGTCAATGGGCAAAAAGTACAAGATCAGCAGGGGATTAAATACCTTCTTCCCTCATCACGCCCGCCGGGCACTCACATCAGCTCCGTGGGCGAGCTACAGGTGCGTCCTCCGGCGGCGCGTGCACCTAGTGGCCACAGGGCAAAGCAACACAATCGTTTCACCCAGTAAAACTGCAGCAGCTGGTCGGCAAGTGGTTAACCAAAGACACATAGCAGAATAAATTTTGACTTAAATTTATGAAGCAAAATTTTCGGTCTTTTTTCCGTTTATAATAAAAAAGATAGAAACCCAGTGGTGACCAAATAATCACCAAAAGAAAGCTTGATTTTTGAGAAAAAAATAAAAATTATATAAAATTTTATTTGGATAGTTTTGCATGATCGCGCAATTGCCAGTTAAAGTAGCTTAGTGCTGAATAGCAAAAAATCCCAGGTCATGAAGAGGGTAAAACCTTCCAGAAGTCAAATGGTTAAAACCTATAAAATGAGGTCAGTTTAGTTCAAAGTGCTGCATGTCCTGTTTATTCTTCTAGCGCTTCCCCTGCCGGAATAAATAGTTAAAGACCTCTGCATTGTGTGAGTGTAGCAGTATAAACACACCCATCATCACCACTCCAGCATGGCAATAAGCAGGAAGCATGAACTTTGCTGACTGCCACCTTGTGTTGGCAAGGGGGAATTGAAGAAACTATTGGGCTTTAACCCCCCATCCCCACAAAAGATGTACAATCAGCTAGACCCCGGGTCAGCAACCCATGTACCGTGATCTACCAGTTGATAGCAGCCAGGTGACTGGTAGATCACGCATGAGCTTGCTGACCTGTCACAGAGCATAGGTCAGTGCAGGGCGAAGCAGAGGAAACATTTTTAGACAGCCAACTGAGTCGGCGCCATCAGCAAGCCGCATAAGCTAATGCCTCCTCTATAGTGCCTGCTGCAGTATCAGGCAAAGTGATACCAAGAAGACGGTCTTATTCCTGGTAGCAGTATGCACAGCAGTTGGCAGAAGCTGCAAGAGGTCTTTAGGTCAGTATCTTATACTGGGCCATAATAGGGCACAGTAGCAGACATGTGGGCACAATATCTATATGGCAGGGGTTGGCAACCTGCAGGCTGGCGATGGGTAAATCAGGTCACTTGGTTGCTGAACAGTTGCCATCCCCAGAACCTGAGAGGAGGGGCAGAATCCATGGCTGCATGTTCCTCACAGCAGCTGAATGCCGGCAATGCCCACTTCTCACCAATCAGCTTCTGCAGGGAGGAAAATACAGCAATTGGTTCCACGAAATGCCACCCCCACCACCAATTCCTCTTCTTTGCGTTGGCTGTCCACCATGTGCTCCATTGGACCCCTGCAACGCTGCCGGGTTCTCCTCCCACCAGCTGCTGCAGAGGATGTGTCAGGATGGAACGCAGGAAAGAGGCCAGTAAATATGCAATTTACCTGTCCCTTCCATTTCTGAACAAATACAGTTAATGATCGGTACCAATCACTGAATTCTTATGTCAATAACCGAAGCATAGTAAACCGTTTACTATGCTTCAGTTTGTGAATGAACATGAAGCCACCGAGCACCCAAGCACATCCCATTCATTCACAGTTCAATGCAGATGAGGCCTGTGTTAGTCCCCTGATATTTCAATGTTTTTTTTATAGGGGGGGGACACACACAAACTGCTGAACACTGTCCAATTTTAATCTAGGCCAAGTTTATATTTTTACAGTGACATTTGTTTTAAAACATTTTTTCTAAGTTTTCCTTACTATTTAGTTAGGCCTTGCTAGTTAATTTCTTAAAAAAGAAAAACGAACAAGCAAAGGGCATCAAACCGAGGTGATCATGTTGTTCATGTAGATCTCCACCTCTCAAAGGTTGCCTACCCCCGATCTAGACAAATGTGGGGGCGTGGCTTGGATGTCTACGTGAGAAGACGTGTCTCCCGCTAGCTCTGTTATCCTGACCCGCAGAATCCTGTCCTGAGCCTCACACACCGCCGCAAAAGACCGGGTACTTCGCTCCCTGTGTGGAGCCACCCCTAAAGCGACACCCGGTCGCCATAAAACTGCAGCAGGAATTTCTAGGAAGAAGGAGAGCATGCCTGCGGACCGCAAAGCCCAACATGGCAGATCCCTGCTCCAGCAGCACACAGAGAAGGAATCCTATGCTGCGGCGGCAAAACTTGGCCAGTCCACTCACAACCCCTGCAGCCCTAAGTCTGGTCTGATGAATCAACCATCCAGCCATGCCAAAGCTGCCAAGAATGGACCCCCTGGGAAATATTCTACAGAGGCACTACATGTGCCAGAGAAAATGGCGCCCGGGTACCTCGTCCTCCCATCTCCCTGCTCAGGATATAGCTGCCGCACCTGACATGGACAATGCAGAGTCCTCATTACAAGAGATCCTCACAGCAGTACACACCTATGGCCCCCTTATCACTGAACTGTACACAGAGGTTAAAAGCATGAAGAAGGGCCTACTGCACATTAGACAGGACATGCAGAAGACAGCCACTGCACTGGAGGGAAGGGTGAGCTCCATTGAGGATGAGTTACCCCCCTCACCCAGGAACTCCATGCCACATCATCCAGGGCTGACGAAACGGCTGCTAGGGTGGAAGATATGGAGAAGGTCAAACATCCGTATAGTTGGTATGCCTGAAAAATCCAAAGGGAAACATCCTGCTGAGTTTATTGAATTGTGGCTGGCAGATACTTTTGGGAAAAACAACCCGACGCCATTTTTCTCAGTAGAAAGGGCTCATAGGGTGCCCTTTCACCCACCACCACCAGGGGGCCATGACCAACCATTCTTGCTGAAACTTCTGCACTATAAAGGACAGGGACATTATGTCTGGGCAGGCAGAAAGCGGACATGGAGATAAATGGATATTTTAGATCCCTGTATCCTGACTTTTCAGCAGCTGTGCAAAAGCAGAGAGCGAGATTCACAGATGAAGAATGTGTACAATCCCACTGGTATACTCCATGTTATACCCGGCCAAACTACGCATTATGGCGGCCGGTTCAGAGTATTTTTTTTTTTTTTTTTTTTTTTTTTTACAGCCCTAACATGGCGGCTAATTCACTTGACAGTCAGGAGAATCATCTGCGCGATGCTGCTGGAAGACGATACCCTGACTGACATCACCTTATAACCTGCTCAAATTGAAACCCTATTGCTCACTTTATTTGCACACAAGGAGCTCAGAGAGATGCAAACTACGTATTTTGTTACCCCACAGTTTACACCAGGAACCCATGAACTTTGACTTGGAAGACACGCGGTCCTGGCCCTCATTATTACCCCTCACTGAGCCCTGTGGGGAGCCTACGGCAGTTACTGAAGGGACTACATCAGCCTTGGACTGTTAGGCCTACAATTTTTATGGGCAGGCTGAGTATTACCGGCTTTTGTTGTTTTTCAGCCCCTGTTGGAAGGGCTGTTTCTCTACAGGTACATGTGCGCTATGGCTCTGCTCTATATCCCAGTCTCCCAGATAGGACGGCCGAGGGACTTTGCCTCATACCTCAGGGTTGTCAAGGCAACCCTTTTGACATGGGTACATCCATGTAATTTCCAAGGTCTGCTTCTCCGACATCGGGGAGGTCTGCCATTACACCCCTTATGCCCCAATGGCTAAGCAGAAGGGACTCCATCCTATCTTGGAATTTCAGGGGACTACATGACCCCCAAAAAAAAAAAAAAAGGACTGCCCTATTAACCTGTCACAACAGAATCCCGCTATTATATGCTTGCAAGAATCCCACCTAACCAGTGCCACCACCCAACTACTACATAGGTCCAAATACCCCATACAGTACCACTCTGTGCATACTAGGTACTCCAGGGGAGTTGGTATTTTGTTCTCCAGGAATACTGCCTTTACTAAACAAGATGTACATAGTGTTGCAGTGCCTGGCTAGATTTTTAGCTAAACATCCCCAGCTTCCGGTGTATGTCCCTGGGGGACTTTAATAGTGCTATGGATGTCTCTTGATATACATAAGAAATTCTGCCCACAGGGCCCTAGGGTGCATACTCCTTTGGCCAGGTTTGTGAACGAGCTGGGACTGGTGGACCTTTGGAGATGTAAATCCCCTTCTCCAGGCCCAGTTCTCCTGTCACTCTTTATCACATGCTACTCTGTCCAGCATAGACCTAGCACTGGGTAATGACCTTACATCTTGCTATGACCCAATAGTGACGTACTTGGCTAGGGGCCTCTCCGGTGCAGCTTAGTCTAGACTTTCACAAGTCAAGTCTTCCACTACACTGGAAGATGAACCCTTTTTTGATCCAGTTATTTACTGATCCAGAAAACATGTGATTGCAAAAGCGAGCGCATTGGGTGGTGTGGGACACGCTTGAGGCCTTCATCAAAAGGATGTGCATTATAGAAATTAATACAATTAAAACCAGGAGCAGGCAGTGGGCTAGGGATGCCAGTCGGGTGGTGGAGGATGCAGAGGATTTGTATGTACGGGCTCCCACGCCTGACAATAAAAAGGAGGGGGAAAAAAAACAGGCCACATGCTGGCCATGATAGCTAGGTCATAACCACTGCATGTGATACACAGTATTACAACATCAGCGACCCTGTCACTGACACCCTCCATTTTGAAAGAATTGTATTATCCTACTCACTGGACGAATTGACACGATTCCTAGACTGTCACCCTGCCTCGGCTCCAAGATGCAGATGATAGGGAGCTTTTAAATGCACCCCCTCACTCTGGAGGAACTGGCACTGGCTACGTTCCCAAACTCAAAAAGCACGGGTACTGACAGCCAATTGAACTGTATATAAAAATTTGGAGGGTTACTCCTACCTGAGTTACTCCATACACTTACTGAGGCATTTGGCTCAGATTCCTTGCCGGGATCAATGTAGGAGGCAGTGATTGTAGTTATTTTGAAGCCAGGGAAGGAGCCTGATAATCCCGAGTCTTATAGTCCCATCTCGCTGCTTAACACGGATTTAAAGCTCCTAACTAAGATTATTGCTATGAGACTCTCTAAAGTGGTCACTAAATTAGACAGAAGTGTGAAGTTGGTGCAAAACAGACACATATTAGACAGCCCTTTTACTTATACGTATGTGCGGTTATAGGTCTAGCAAGACATTTGTTTTGCATGTAACTGCACATGTAGATAGTGTTTACTATATTTACACAATGTGCTCCCTCCTTTGTCCAGCACACCACTCCTGCTATTACGTCTCTGGACTAACTCCGCCTCAATGTCTTATTCAGCACAATATATTAAATTTGTTATTGACTTTTTCCAGATCAGTTTTTCGGCAAAAATACAAATTGCATTGTTTCAATTACAGAGCCAGCCATAGGGAGAAACTGCAAATGCCACGATAAGAACAGGACTTAGTTATTTTTAGGTAGCCTTTTAAAATAACAATGTATTTTAAAGTAAAAACTGGACAAAAAAAAAAATGATACCAGAACTTGCACATGTAAGTTTTGTTTTTATTCATGATTCTTACAGTAGGGGATATCAAAAATCCTCACAAAATAAAGGTGATTTACTGAAAACTGCTGTCCCTCTGGGTGATCTCATCTACGGCTCCGATCCTGCTGAGAACTTTGCAGTATCAAATGTTAAAAAGGAACATAAAAACAAACATGCATACACATGTACAATTTTGTGTTTCCCTTAAATCAGAGGTCTAGGTCACCATTATGGGTGGGAAGCACTACAAAAATAGTTAAATACACATTAAATAACGTGTAAGGGGGGAGCGCTTCTCTGTAGGATCCCATAGAGGAGGGTTACCAGGCAAATGTAACTAGGCTCATCCAGATATCAACAGCTACCTTGAAATAGCTCCTGTCCTATGTCAGAAATGGATTGGGGACAAACAGAGGGAGGCAAAATATAATAGTTGCTGGTTATGGTACTGAAAACAAAGATGTAGGTAAGGCCAATTTCCTGGATATCCCTTGGCGTTGCTTGCAGGCGGTAGAAAGAAGGTGCCTAAGCCTCTAGATCCAGACCCAAGCCAAGTTTGTGGCCACCAGAATTAATGTTCTTTCCATCTACCAGCGCAGAGAGCGTCAATTTCACCCCTGAGTAAACAAATGAGAAAACAGTCAGCAGCCAATAGAACCAAGGAGCAAAAGCTGGTATGTTTCAGACATCACTCTCCGCTTGTCCTTTTCCTCTGATTTCATATAGGCGTTTAAATTATTACAGGATAATCCATACAATGCAGAATAGAAGAAGAGTATGTTCATGTTCTGCATCAAATGTGTAGTTATGCTTCTGTGCAGCATGGACACAGTTATATGCAAAACCGGCCATAGACGGCGCACATTTTTTTTCCTGCCCCCAGTGTTGACAGGGTAATCCCTCCACCGAGCCATTGTTTTATGGCTGGAAGCTGTCCCCGCTGAGAAAAGACAGTGATTATTGCAAGCGTTTGATATAGCTGCTAGCAATAATCTTGTGTAAAATCTGACAGGCTGGTTGTACACAAGTTGATCTTGGGTACATTTAGCCTGCCCATACATTGTTGGCATCTTGGCTGGTTCCTGCTGAACCAGCCTAAGATTTGAATAGTCTATGGCTGGCTTAACACATAATTTGAACCTGTCCTACTGTTTGCTATGAAGAGGTGATGTTCCTCTCCTTTTCCTAGTAAAATATAACCAAGTCTGAAGCATTCTTTTATCAATCATTTGAATAAAGAATTACATTTACTAATAAGGCTATACATAATGTTTTCATTCTAGTCAAGCCATATCAGGAAATGTCAGGCTGGGGTCACACCTAAGCGCATGACAAGAGACTGACCGACTCAATGGAGCCGTTCACACATCTCCAGGGCGGTCTTTGGCTCAGTTTTAGGTCCGTATTCAGGCCCCATTCATCCCTTAAACAGAAACCAGGGGATGCACAGGATCCTTGCTGTGAGCTGCATCCAAAAGACAGTGTGAACCCGATCTCAAAGTCTGCTCTTGCTTTCCAAATTCCAGATCAATAATTTGGGCCTTTCACATTCACACAATTATCAATTAAATTAATGCTAAAAACGGTGAATGCAGAGATGAGGAAAATATTAGGCAATCCTTCATTTTTGACTTGTGATTAAAGTACTTACCTGGCCTGAGGGTCTGGGTGTAGCCTACACCAATAAGACTGGCATTGTTCACCTTTGCCTAAATACAAAAAAAAAGTCTATTGTCAGAATAGTTTACTGGAAAGGGCACCAGTCAGAAATACAAGCAGGTAAGTGTCCATTTATTAAAAGTCAGCAGCTGCAGTATTTGTAGCTGCTGGCTTTTAATTTTTTTTTTTTTCGCAGGACCTCAGCTTTAACCAAAAAAAAAAAATAAAAAAAAAAAAATGTATATTTATACATCAGATTATCAATCCTCAGAGCAGTATTAAGCCTAAATTCTCAAATATGGAGTGTTTTTGGACATTAGGAGAAAAAAAAAATTAATAAATATGATATCCAGTCAGCAAAGGGGACATCAACTTCTTCCCCCACCCCCTGTTATACTTACAGAGACGGCTGCATTAGAATCCAGTTGATATTTGGTAGCAACGCCAAAGCGGGTGCTATTGTTTCCAGCTGTCCAGGCCAGGTTAACTGAGGTCTCCAGTTTGTCACTGACTTTCTGGTAGATGGAACCAGCAAATTCCGATCCGTCATTGCTAAAAGAAGAGGAAAAAATAAATTAACATAAAATAAATAATAAGTATTTGATCTGCAGATTTAGTTTCACCTTTCTACCACTGTACACAAGCATGTTCTAACTATCCTCAACATTATTTCGGTGGGGTAATATGGCAGGTCTCAGAAGTCTGGATAGGCTAGTAAAGGGAACCTGAAGCAGAAAAGGCCCACAGTAGGGCTTGTTGCCTATTAAGGCAATTGGCAGTATATAGACACAAATGATAACTTAGGAGGTATTGGGGCCATTCAAATGTCAGGCTGCAGATAAATTGAACGAATTATAGACAGACTGTGGACATGCTATATGTTTGGATGTAAACATGATGCAGAAGACAGACTGGGAACATGTTACATAAGGCTGGTAGCGATAACTGCCTTTAGCCCTAAAAAAAAAAAAAACACACACACACACACACACACACACACACACACAAATGCATCCTCTTCTACTACAAACTGATGGGTTCCACACAATACTGAAGGGCTGCATATAATTACAAGTCCATGTTAAAAGTCCATGTAATTAAAAGTGCACTTAATACAGGTTGCAGTGCAGTGGGCTCCCTTCAGTCCATCTGCCCTCCATTTATCCATCAGAATGCATGCGCTTCCATGGAGGAGTCACTCATAAGCTAGTGATAGGACTACAGATACCAGGGTGCCTTGGCGGGGCCTGTAGCTTAAACATGCATTTGCAAATAGTTTTTGATTAGTCCAAGCACTTATAGAATCACCTATTGGTTAAAGCACCTAATCCCAGACAAAAGACATTGAAATTGTGGAGGAAGAGCAGGAAGGGATAAATTACGGTGCCAATTAGTGATGCAGTAATGAGAAAAGCGTATCTTTTAAAAAAAATTACAAAAAATTAAAAAAAGATTTCATTAAATATACAGTAAATTTAAATTTGTGATCCAAACATGGTCATAAATTGTTGTGGTCATCAAATTACAAAATTGCAGTTTTAAAGCATACAGAAATCGCATATTCCCGACATGTTTCGCGATTTTCGCTTCTTCAGGGGAAGCAAAATCCATTCAGAATGGATTTTGCTTTCCCCTGAAAAAGCGAAAATCGCGAAACATGTCGGGAATATGCGATTTCTGTATGCTTTAAAACTGCAATTTTGTAATTTGATGACCACAACAATTTATGACCATGTTTGGATCACAAGTTTTAATTTACTGTGTATTTAAATCTTTTTGTAATAAAAAAATACGCTTTTCTCATTACTGCATCACTAATTAGCACCGTAATTTATCCCTTCCTGCTCTTCCTCCACAATTTCAATGCATTTGCAAATGTCTGCAGACTAAACCAGTTTTTAAACGCAGACTGTTAATTTGGTTGTCCGCAGGCTGGTCGGTAAGCGAGCTTGGAGGAGTTTCTTTTTTTTTTTCCAGACATTTGTTGCCTTCCAATGCTACTTGCTGCAATGGGCAGAGTTTTTTTGCGATACTGCACTGCGTTCATTTGTAATTTTTTTCCCCACAAATAGAGCTCGCTTTTGGTGACATTTGTGTATTTTTATGCTATACACAAGACGACCAATTTTAAAGAAAAATAAAATATGTGTTTTTTCTTTCCGCTATAAAACATCCAATAAGTTAAAACACATTTCTTCTTCATAAATTTCGGCCAATGTGTATTCTGCAACATATTTTTGGTAAACAAAAAAATCCCAATAAGCGTATATTAACTGGTTTATGCAAACATTATAGCGTCTACAAACTATGGAACATATTTATGGATTTTCTTTTATACTAGCAATGTTGGCAATCAGCAACTTATAGCAGGACAGTGACATTGCTGCGAACAAACGGACACAAACTGACACATTTTGGGAAACAGTGACACCAATACAGTAATCAGTGCTAAAAATATGCACTGTCGCTGTATTGACACTGGCTGGGAGGGGGTTAAACATCTACAGCCATCAAAAGGTTAACTGTGTGCTTAGCCAGTATTTTTGTGCACTGTTAGGCGCTTTACAAGCGATTGATTTTTGTTTTTTCTCTAGTGTGCAGGAACACAATCCATCCCTTCCCCATCAGAACGGAGCAGATCTGTGGGTTTTACCAACGTTCAGCAGGTGCCAGAGGACATCCAGTGTTTGGCACGTGCAGATCAGCTACTGCTATGAATAATCGCAGCAGAAAAATGCCCGCTGGAGGTGCGAGCATGCCCCCTGCAGGCAAAAGTTCATAATATCTGATCCTGAACAGGAGCATTCTGTAATAACAGTAAAGCTGGATACACATACTACTTTTGTTGTTTGATTTCCTTTAGATTTACCAAAACCATGTAGTGCAAGGGCCTGCCTGATTGCATACAAATTAAAACCGTTAAAATTTGACCTCATATTATATGGTCTTGGTAAATCTAAAGTGAAAAAAAAAAAAAATCTAAAGAACATTGTATAGTGTGTATCTAGCTTAGGGCCTCTTGCACATGAGGCTCCTGTTTGAGCATCTACGTCAGACTTTTTGTAGGCGTTTGTGCATTTTTTGCGTGTATGCATTTGCGCATTTTTGTGCAAAAACGTATTCTTGCGTTTTTCTCCTGCACAATATGTAAAAAATAAAAAAGCTATCCATAATAATTATATAAAATTATAGAATATACTCACACATTAGTATGGAGCTGGAAGTCTCCTGTCTTGTAGCCAACTGCAAAGTTATTCTTGGTCAGCTTGGATTTGGCACTGTCAAAGGTCATCTGATAACCGGCTAGCCAACCTTCGTAACCTACCACCCCCGAGCCATGAATGGCAGGACCAGCAAAATCAAAGTCCACATCACAACCCAGGTTTACAAACTCGCGTTTGTAAGCAGCCTTGACCTTCCCACTCTTCTTCCTAAGAGAAGAAAGCAAACATTGTAATTGGTTGGCTTTGGATACCATGCACTTCACACTAAACAAGGGGCTCGGGACAGTTACTCACCCTGTGTTTGGTGAAAAGGTTGTGTCAAATGTTAGCTTAAGGCCTTTTGCAATCTGAGGAAGAAGACATGAACACGTTATACCACCTTCACCAAAGGTTTTCATTCAATACAAACTGCAATCCAACATTGAAATATACCCCAAGAAATGCAGTGACTAACACAGTATAGCTTTGGAAGGGTAAAATGTTTAGATTATGGGAGATACTAAATGGAAGCAAAAAGCCCCCAACAGTGTAATGCACACTAGTGCCTTTCCAAATAGAAGGCATCTGCCTGTCACTTCTATCCCAGATACAAAAAATAAGGGATGAATTCCTCATTTTAGTATAGGGGGTGGGGCCATGCAAATTATTCCTATATGCCCCGTGAGCCAATCATAGAACCAAACTGCTGGTTTATAGTACAGATGTAGTCCGATATAAAACAGCCATTTACTACAAACTGCATCAAGCCGTTCGGAAGAGATAGCTTCTCAATTATTCAAGTGTATAATCTGTACACTCTCAGCCTCTGTTAAAACAGATAAAATAGCTGCTGGAGCGACCCTAACCCGACACAAAAACATTAAAAAGATGGACTATCAAGCATATATGGAATGTCTCCCCCCCCCCCCCCCCCCCCATTTTCTGAGTAGCATATGCAAAATTACACTTACAAGTGCACCTGTAAAAAAAGGTAATAAGGACTCATAAGCCACCAATAGTGGCGACTCCCTCCATCACAGGAGATGACATTTCTGCTACACGAGAGCCTTCAGGCCATTAGAAACCATCAAAATGCATAATATAAATGTATAAATACCTGGTCTTCAATGGTAATTTCAGTCCCCAAGGTGTTGTCAGTGTTCCATTTCTCTGTGAAAGTCAGGCCGTATTCTCCCCATTTGTATTTGGTCTCTAAGCTGCCGTTCACTTTACCAGAATCTGTGTTTGAGGAGCCGGATGTAGTGAATTCCTGCAGAAAATTAGACAAGGTTAGTGGTAAGCATACTTTCATAACACACAGATTATTTTTTACATTCTAGAATCCTTAAACCCATTTCCTAGAAATCCTATGGGGTCCCTAAAGGCCAGTAGGGCCCTGGTGGAGTGGGGAATACTACAGAGGTCAGATCATGCATTCCTCATGTTTTCTCGAACCAATAGTTTGACTTACTGCAAGGTCACCAACATTCGTGGTGCTGGAAGAGCATGTCATAATTTGTTTACAATGATATTACCGTCAGCAACAATATACATTAAGTTAAAGGGGTAGTAAAGTCCCCTAACATAAATTGTACCTACAAGTAAGCTTAGAATAAGGCTTAACTGTTGGTACAATGAATATCACCTAAATGGGCACCACTAAGAGATGTTCACACCTGCAATAACCAACATCGCCGGCACAAAATACGTAATTATAGTTGGCAAGACTGAAAAAAAGTCACCAGTCCATCCAGTTAAACATATGTGTCGCAATAACAAATAGTATATGTATATTGTATAGTATAGTATACGATGTTGTGATCGTTAAGATGCCCATCTAAATCGTTTAAAACCCATTAACACTCCCTGCTGATACCACCGCTTGTGGAACAGAATTCCACATCCTTGCCACTGACCGTAAAGAACCATATACGCAGTTTAAGGTCAAACCGCTTCTCTTCCAATATCAGTGAATGGCCGCGTGTCTTTTTAAACACCCTCCCATTGCTAAGGCCACCTATAAGGCATTTGTATATTGCCATCATATCTCCAGAGAGCAGTTCAATGCTTGTACACTTTCCCCATAGCTGCAGTCCTCCAGTCCATTTTTTTAGCTCTGTCGTCCTTCTCTGAATGCTTTCCAGTTCCAGCACATCCCTCCTGAGGACTGGTGCCCAAAACTGGACTGATACTCAACATGCAGCCGGACCAGAGTCTTGTAGAGTGGGAGAATTATGAGTTAATCCTTTTTAATGCAGGCCGATATTCTGCTGGCTTTGCATGCCATTGCTGAGCCTGTCATCTACTAGGACCCCAGGTCCTTTTCCATCCTAGGATGCCGACCCCATTATTTTTTTTTAGCTCAGCTTGTAAGGTTTCCACAGCCTGCACAGAAGTCATTTCCCTGCTTAGCATCAGCAAACAGAGATTGAGCTTTTTATACCAACCTCTATATAATTTATGAATACATTAAACAGGATTGGTCCCGAGATGGCAGCTTACTTCCTCTGAATGTTAACAGATTAGTCTGGCAAGAAACTTCATGAATCCCTGCCGATTGCTACTAATGATACGGTTTTCATTAGCAAATTCTTGGATGTTGAATGGGAGTGCTGTGCTATTCAAATGGGTGGAGACAACAAACCTAGAAGGGGAAGATGGAAGCGCAGGAGGAGCCGTGACAGTGCTGCACTGTAGGTCTTTGTATGTAGGCAAGCTTACCACCGCTTTAGAGCACAACTAAAATAAATACTCACCTCCTCATTCCAGTCAGTGTCCTCTCCCTAGCTATTTTCATGTGCCATGTTTTCGGTCTCCTGATTGGCCAATGGCAGAATGACATCATCCACACATGCGCATGGGAGTCCATCATTCTGGCATAGCTGGAGTCCACCAGGAACGCATGCCAAGCTGTACATGCGCAGCTCAGTGTGCATTTAATAGAAGAATGTGAGCATGCCACTTTGGTTTGAGAATGGTAGCAAACCTGAATTTTCTACTTAGATTGAAGGTTGATCTAAAGCCTTGTACACACGGTCGGACCCCGATGAAGTCACGTGACCGTGACGATACGCGTCGGGATTGGCAGGCAGGACACACTCCAGCATCTGACGAACAGACACACGAGTTCGCCACTCGTAGGATTGTTGCAGAGTTCCTGAGTTTTTATTTTGTTTTTAATAAACCTGTTTGTACCGCTGACTGGGTTACACTATGGGTGTGTTTTTTCACCTCTTCCCCATCATCATGCCATCTGAGCGCTCCATCTGAGGTATTGAGAGAGGAATAGGAGTCACTACAAGCCCATACCAGCTGAGACATCTCCACACACGCTGAACCCTTGGGGAGACCAAACAGCTAGCCCACGATTCCCAAGATCTAGCGGGAAAAAATAGAGGAAAAATAGAGGGACCAACGAGTTCGGTGCTCGTGGATACGAGCCTGAGATCTCTCACCTACATGTGAGTGCACTCCCACTCGCCAAGACCCCAATTATCAGCCCCCTTTTGTGACGTTATTTCACCATCAGCTTTTTGTTGTCTTTTTACTTTGTTTTTTCATATAACACACCGGACGGAGATCTATATGTGCTACCTATTTGTGGACTATAACCATCCAGACCAGGTTGATCTAAACACATTGCGGTTAATTTGAGGTGAGCAGCTGGGTCCACCAGAGGTGTATACATGTGATCTTGGTGTTGGCTCAACTACTCTATCCCACCCATACTCCGGATCCAAGGGTCTTATATGTACTTTTTCTAGAACTACCTTCCGTGTTTCTTCCTTAAAAGTGTGTTTTTTGTATTATCATTTATACAACACCTGCACCGTTGGAGATTGGATTCACTCTTGATGAAACACACCAATACACGGCAGGACTGTGCCAGATCTGGACTTTTTCAGAGTGCCGGATTCTATTAAGAATGCGACATTATGGCGGATACAGCGGACAATTTTGACACATTTTTGGGACCATTGTAATTTTCACAGCAAAAAGTGCTATAAAAATGCATTGTTTACTGTGAAAATGACAATTGCGGTTTGGGGGCGCTGAAGGGGTCAAGTTGCCTCATATGTGTTTCTAACTGTAGGGGGGTGGGGCTGGACGTGTGACATCATTGATAGACTTTCCCTATATCAGGGAACAGACGATCAATGACAGTGCCACTGTGAAGAACGGGGAAGGTAGGTATGTATGTATGTATGTATATGTATATACACACACACACACACACACACACACACACACACACACACACACACACACACATCTCTCCCCGTTCTTCAGTTCCTGTGACTGGGACTCCGGCCGCGATCAGGTCCACGGGTCCCACGGCGGTTCGGACCGGTTCGCGGGCGTGCGACCCACTGTTGGGCACTTAAGAGGACGTACAGGTATGTGCTTGTGCCCAGCCGTGCCATTCTGCTGAAGTATATCGGCGTTAGGCAGTCCTTAAGTGTTTAATGCATGCCAATATTCTGCTGGCTTGGCATTGTATGCCATTGCTGAGCAAGTAAACTGCATTAGAGGTCGACTGATGGGTTTTTCTCTGGCCGATGCCAATATTTAGAAATCAGGGCGGCCGATGGCCGATATATGATGCTGATTTTTGCGGCCGATATTTTAGGCCGATTTTATTTAATTTTTTTGGCAGGTGGAACTGGCTCGTGGCACCTACAGGTGACACTGGCAAGTGGCACTGATTGGCAGGTGGCACTAACAAGTGACACTGGCACATGGCACTGGATGGCAAAAGCACTGGCAGATGGCACTGGTTGGCATTGGCAGGTGGCACTAACAGGTGACACTGGCAAGTGGCACCAATTGGCACTGGACGGCAATAGTTAGCACTGATTGGCAGGTGGCACTGGCAGGTTTCACAGCCTATAAATGTAGCTGTGTAAAATTGCTCTCTGCAGCGCCGCATGATTCAGCGTGATTTTGGAGGTGGGCGGAACCTGGGGTGGGCGGGTCCCAGTAGCTATCCAGCCAATGATCGGGTCGTTAAATGGACGGGGCCACATACATGTAGCGGTCCGCCCAGACCTCATCCCATTGGCTGGTGTTGGATAGCAGTGTCCCGCCCACCCCGACATCAGACCTCGCTAATGACAGCTCCCTTCTCTCTCAATGTTTCACACACGCGGCGCTGCTCTGCAGACAGTGTGGAGAAGGGAGTAGGAACCCCACTTTCCTCCTCCACACTCTGCACACAGATGCAGATGTGTTAAATATCGGCCACATTTGGATAATAAATCAGCCGATGCCGATTTCTCCCAAATGGCCGAATATCGGTCAACCTCTAAACTGCATGCATATGTTTTTAACCCCCCAGTGCATTACTTTACATTTTTCAAAATAAGACCCGACTTGCCATGGGGTTGCCCAACTTATTTTATTGAGGTCTTCTTGTAAAGTTTCTATATTCTGTTGTGAAGTTATTGCCCTGCTTAGCTTTGTATCAGCAATCAACGGCGATTGAACCATTTATGCCAACCTCGATCACGTATAAACAAATTAAACAGTATTGGGCCCTGGACGGAGCCCTGGGGTACTCCGCTCACAACCATTCAGAAGATATGCCATCATAACCACCCTCTGGGTAACAGGTTGTAAAATTAGGTGTTTATGAGCAAAACTATATCAAATGCCTTGACAAAATCCAGATACACCAACAGGCCTTCCTCTATGTAAAGGACAGCTCCCTTCCTCATAGGATGCTAGATCTGGCGGGAATAATCTTTCATAAATCATGGTTACTAACTACTTTGTGACTGCAGCGCCGCAACCAAAGGTCAGCAGAGGACAATGACAGATCATTTACAGTGGCCATCCACTAATCTGTATTGCCACATAAACTCGTAGCTTTTATAGTGTCCTAGGAATGATACAACTAATCTCAGATTTATCTTAATCTGGGCTGGTCTCCCCATCACCTAGAAATCTGAATACCCTCAGGGCGACTGGCCCAGAGCATCAATTCCTTCACTTTGACAATTGTTAATGACGTTATGTTTAGAATCAAGTAAGAAGAACTACTTTGGAACCAAGAAAATATATTGTCAGAAGGGAAAGATCTAATAAAATGTATCACACTAACAACTAAACTGCATGATTTTTTTTTTTTTTTTTATAAAGATAAACACCCCCACAGAAATAAGTTGGCAAGTTCATTTTATCCCGTAGTAACCTTTGCATAGCTGACATCACTCCAGTAAACTTTCACTTTCTGTAGATTTTCATACCAGCTTCTCCTAAATGTAAAGGTGGTCATACATGGATTGAAATTTGGAACGTTCAGCAGGGACTGGATGAATTTCAATCCATGTATATGGGCAAGCTGGTTGTGCAGAAGTCCATCTACCGATCAACTTCAGTACAACCAGTCTGTCGGGTTTTCCTGATCGATCAGTGCGGCCGACTATAGCTGGCAGCACTGATCTGTGTATTCTGATGGCAGGAAAGGCTCCCAGCTGTCAGGATATAATAACCCACTGGGACCAATTCCATCCACATTGAGTGTGTGAATTGGTACCCCCCCCCCCCCCCCCCCCAAGCTGCTGGTTGAACTAAAAAAAAAAAAAAAAAAATTGTAAAGTCTTAATTTTTTTTATTTATTAAAACATGTTATACTTGCCTGCTTGGTCCAGTGGTTTTGCGCAGAGCAGCCCTGCTCCTCCTTTTCTCAGGTCCCTGGCTGGAGCTTCTGGCACCTCCCTCCTGTGGAGTGCCCCCACAGCAAGCAGCTTGCTATGGGGACACCCAAGCCGAGCTGCAACATCATGTGTCCATTCAGACACAGAGCTGCCGCTCGGCCCCACCCCCTCTCTCCTGATTGGGGAGGTTTGATTCACAGCAGCAGGAGCCAATGTGTTGGGGCGTGGCCTGGTCAGAGTCCAGGCTGAGATTGCCACTCCATCCATTCACTGCAACAGGACACCATAGATCTGATCCTTCCAGGGGTCATCCTTCCTTAATTGTACCTTACAGGAGCCAGGACGGGCTCCATCTGTCAGCACTCTTGCAGCAGCTGCACTGTCAACATACCCCCTCTCTACTGAGAGACACACACTTTTCCCAGGTCACAGCTTGCTATAGGGGCACCCAAGGCAAGTTGCAGCACCTGTGTCCATTTAGACATAGAGCTGCCATTTGGCCTCACCCTGCCCCCCCCCCCCTAAATTGGCCAATGGCTCCGCTACTGTGTCTCAGCCAATCAGGAGAGAGGCCCGGACGGTCGAGGCCTTAGTGGACATTGCTGATAGAGATGGGGCTCGGGTAAGTATTAGGGGGACTGCTGCACACAGAAGGCTTTTTATCTTAAAGTGATTGTAAAAGGTTCAAAATAAAAACCACAAACAAGTCATACTTACCTCCGCTGTGCAGCTCGTTAAGGACAGAGTGGCATGAACCTTGTCTTCTGGGGTCCCTCGGCAGCTGTCTTGGCTCCTCCTGCATCAGATAACCCCCTCTAGGATGCACTTTCCCAGGGGGTTACCTTGCGAGCGTGCTTTCGAGTCCAGCATTTGCATCCATAGACACGAATGCTGGACTCAGCCCCGTGTCACTGGATTTGATTGACAGCAGCGGGAGCCAATGGCTGCGCTGCCATCAATCTATCCAATGAAGAGCCAAGAAGACCGGGCCGAGAAGCCAGCGCATTCTCGACGCGGGACTTTCAATCGCTCAGGTAGGGGGGGTTGGGAGGCCAGCAATTATCGGATGTTTTTTCACCTCAATGCATAGGATGCATTAAGGTGAAAAAACTGGAAGGCTTACAACCCCTTTAAAGCATAAAGCGCATTAAAAGCGGATGTCCGCTGAATATATATATATATATATATATACACACACATATATATATATATATATACACACACACACACACACACACACACACACACACACACACATCCAGCAGCTACAAATACTGCAGCTGCTGACTTTTAATACATTAGGACACTTACCTGTCCTGGAGTCCAGCGCCGTCCGCAGCAGAGGACGAGCGATCGCTCGTCACTCTGCTGCCCCCCCGCCATCCTCTGTGGGGGAACCAGGAAGTGAAGCGCTCCGGCTTCACTGCCCGGTTCCCTACAGGGCATGCGCGAGTCGCGCTACGCCTGCCGATTGGCTCTCGCTGTGTACTGGAGCCGAGTGTTCCCAGAACAGAGGGGGAACGGGAGGTGACGTCATGCCCGCAGTCTGCCCGAGACTGTGTGGCCGGAAGTGGGTGCAAATACCTTTAGACAGGTATCTTCCCCCCCCCCTCCCCCCTGAAATGTGTCAAATGTGACACCGGGGGGGGGGGGGGGGGTTCCGATCAGCGGGAGTTCCACTTTAGGGTGGAGCTCCGCTTTAAGACAAAAAAGAAAAAAAATATCTTCTTGCTTTACCACTATGGTTTGTCTAATGCATCCAGTTTAACTTTTTACTGAGTTGGTTATAATTTTTGTTTTACAATCAGAAAGAGCCCCACTGGGATGCCATCACGTAAACCCAGAAGTGGAGGTATTGGTTATACCGAGTAGCTGATCTGAAATTGCCTCAAAGGGGCAACACGTTTTGTGCTTTTATACTGTGGTGCACCAGATTACAGTGCCGTCTACTGTGAAGAGGTGGAGGGTCCCAGCTGGATGGAGGATCCTGAAAACAGGCAGTGTGATAAGTCCTGACACCTGGGAAAAGTTTTCCCCCCCCCCCCCCCTATATGGGTCAATTTTTTTCAGGCAAAAGCCCATCATGATAGGCAAACCGTTTAGTTACAATAAGCGTCAAGGCATGAATCAGGATATCCCAAACATCCATTTTGTGTTGCAGTACTAGTCACCTGTATGTGGAGCTACTGTATTCCTGGGCTTTTTCTGGAGTAAGCCAAGAAAAACTAAGCTATTTAAAAGTAAATGTATTGGGGAAAAAAGGCTCAGGCACTACCACCAGAAAACATGTCAACATTCAAACGACCCATCACATGAAGGACCAGTTTGCAGACTTGTCACAAGAAAAGTCTCCATGTACTGCATGCATTTTTCTTCATATATTCAGTTTGAATTACAGGTGTCATTAGCATGGGGTAAAGTTTTATAATTATGTCAATAGCATGGTTAGGTTTATGGGACAATATTTATGTGATGCTTTTAGGGGGGGGGGGGGGGTTAATATCTCCCTAGATGTCCACCAAGTTTAAAGCACCACAAAGCTGTATTTGATATATTTACCTCTATGAGTAACAGTGGTTTAAATTAATATCTACACACATCGTATTTCGGCACTGGGATGCACTTCAGGCGACAGGACACAACTGGGTGAATTTTCTGCTAGTAGTAACAGAGCAGCACTTATGTACACTGTTCATAGAGAAGGCTCAATGGTATCCAAGGCACTTGTGACAGTGAGATCACTGGGAATTCCCATGAAGAATGGATGAGTAGAATAGACTTTTGCATCTGTTACCTAGTCTTCTACTGAAATGTCCTGTGATGAGACCTGGAACTGATGAAACTCACTTATCTCATCCAAGTTCTGACAATTACAGCTAATGGACAGAGTAAGAGAAGCTATACAAATACAAGATCTAACACCCTGCATTTAAGGCATTGGAGGAATAAAGCCCAATGAAGTCAACTTTATTTTTATATAGCAGTCAGGAACAAGGGCATAAACAAACTCACCACTCCACTCTCAGACTTGGTCTTGACATCAAGTTTCACCAGCCCAAAACCTGTACAAACACCACAAAAGAAAATGCGTTTTAAAGCTGATCTCAAATTTACAAAAATTGTCATTGTGAGCAAAAAAATAAAAGTCACGTGCAAGTATTATCTAATCTATACTATATCTGGATAATAAACAAAAGTGATGGTTTCTGAGTGTACAGCTTCAAGCCTAAACTGCAAATCAATGGGACAGTCAGTGGAATGCAGCATATTTATGGCCTTCTGCCACTCATGTTCACCTCAAATGCCCTGTACTCCGCCAATAGAAGTGATCAGTAGACTATTTTTATGTTTCTACCTTTCTCTACCATTTCTGTGTTTAGTAGGTACTTAGAATGCCCAGACAATCTGACCTTTTACCAAACACCAGGAAATGCTATACAATTTGGCAAGTGGTTTCCAACCACCAGGGAATACTTGTTCCCAACAATCACTTGCTCACCTCAAATTAGGTTGACTATGAAAGTGCCCTCACTGGGAGCAAAGCACCAGGACCTATAATATGTAACCATGTAAAAAAAAAAAAAAAAAAAAAAAAAAAAGGGGGAATTTAACCCAGGTCTGCATTCACATCAAATACCCAGGTAAGAGGGAAAGAAAATTGCTCAAACCCGATTGGATATCTGAAGATATTCCTAAATACAGGAACACACCAGGGGAAGGGTGACCACACTACTGAACAAGATTATATCAAGGTTCCTTCAGGGAGGCTACTGGGGGCTCCTTGAGCAATTCAATTCTGCCTCTCAGATTAGTTCCCACTGACACCAATGATCTTTCCATCTATCCATAAGAGGCCAATTCTTCCCAATGACTACAAGTGTAAGAAGCCTTCTTCCCACTGACCATCACACTAACATATCATGAGTTGGTAGGAGTTTTCTTTAGCAGGGGTTCCCCGTGACCAGAAAGAGGTTTCAAGGGTTCCACTGTGTTGAAAAGGTTGAGAGGCTGGACTAGACTTTAGGACATGGCAAAGGAAGCTGCATAAGTTAATGGCACTTTCTCCTGGCAATGCAGGATAAATCTAATTCATTACAAATATTTGGGAAGGTAAACAATCAACACATTTAGAATTCTGTATGAATACTCCACATAATCTCCAGTTTTCTATTTTGGCTGGAGCTGGGCATGAAGTCATTTCTCTACTGCCGACACCTTCCCCAACCCTCTGTTTTCTTAGGCAGTCCTTAGGAAAGCGAGCAGAAGACCACTTGTAAAGCTGAACCCAGATATGCAAAATTACTAATGTCTAAATGTATAGGCGTATTTCTACTGCCGAGTCTTGGTGAGCTTTGTGTATTTCTTCCAGATCCATGCAGTAATGCTGCATGAAGAGCTTCTTGTAATGAAGGCCAGTCACAAGTCTCCTTGTGCGGGGTGGCTGGTCTTGTATCTTCCCCTCCTGTAGTTGTCTGAAGGCAGTCTACAGCTCTGCTTAGGCTATGTACAGCACAGTAATGATGTCACTGCTTTTACAAAGGAATATCTGGGTTTGTGAATGCATTTTGGTGACCAAAAAGTGGATTTAGACCCTTTGTGACTATTGTGGAATATATTTAAAATTACACTTTTTGCACACAAAGTTCAGCTTTTTAAAAGGCCAAGTTCACCTTTTACAAAAAATAAAATGCACATATTTTTGCAGGTAAAAAATAAAAATTTGCATTTTTTTCCTGGAGCCTGCAAGCCATTTCATCACTGTTTAGCAGATCAAGGGTGTAACGCCAGGCTCCTCCTGCCCATAGCACCCATATAGTCAGCGGAGAACAGGAATATCAATGAACTATGAGACCGCTCATCAGCCCCCTTGCAGTTAAAGTTGTTAAGCCACTCTTTGTTCCTTCTACCATCCCCTCTGTTATAGTAACTCATGTGTCCAGTGTATGTGGCTTTTTAAAAATAAGCCGCTATATACCTTATTTAAATAGCGCCGCACATGTGACCGGCTGCCTCTTTTGATCTGACAGTGACAGCAAAGCAGGAGGGGCCAAGAATCCCCCGCTGACATCAGCCAGTAGGAGGAGAGAGGCAAGCAGTCACGTGAGCGCCGTTATGAAAGGTATATAGCGGCTTTTAAACACAAACACGGAGGCACATAATTTACTATAAAGAGGGGATGGTAGAAAGAACACAGGGTTATGATAGCAGCAGGTGGGGAGGGGAGGGCTGGAGCTGACAGGCAGGAAGGGAGGACGGAAAGAGGACAGAAGAACCACAGATGACGGAGGCACACAAACTGACCATGTCGTCAGGGCTCAGCAGCCATAAACCGTGGTCTGTTTACAGGAGGGGAGAGCAGAACCTGGCAGGATCAGCCAAGTATTTAAGGTGATACAAGGGGCCAAAAGGACACAGCACAAGCGCTTTAAAAAGGAACAGGAGACATTTTTTTTAGGGTTACAAACACGAATTGAGAACTGTCTACCGTGGTGCAAGACAATATTTGTAGTTCGTTCACAGATGGCTGTGAATGAATGATGTGGCTGTCTGGGCAGATTCCGGCACACCCACTCTTTTTACATTTTGACAGCAGATGTGAGTAAAGATCTCTTGCCCGTTGTCAAAGCAGGGCATCAAAGAGGGCAGTTGCTCTTTGGAAACATGTTACACACAAAATACAATGGGTGTAACATGTTACCAAAGGTGAACTCATTCCTTACGATACAGCATTGCCCATAGGAATAATGATACGCCTTAGAATACAGTAAATAGTGTGCAATTAAATATGGTGACAAAAGCTTTGCACAACTTTTTCTAAACAAAATGATGGATTTCTCTCAGTTCATTAAAGACTTACCATATCCTTTGTTGAAGATATCTCTGGCAGATTTGCCAAGGTCAGCATAGGAAGGAGGAACGGCCATCTTGACTGCAAAAAAAAAAAAAAAAAAACAGACGGGTCAATAATCTTTCAAAACTACAGTTGGGTTCACACGGCAGACTGTTCCCGCAGAAAGACTTCCTTTACTACTTCCCCAAAAATGTTGGAAACTAGGGCAAAATTTAATAGAAATCTATTAAGGGACACAGGCAATAATGCACATTTAACCAGTTCCGGACCACCCCACATACATATACTGCAGAAGGACGGCCTGGCTACGCAAAGTCACATACAGGCACGTGGCCCGCACCGTGGCAATCTGATTCCGTTCAAAACCGATCACTCAACAGGTCCAGGCCAATGATTTATGGCCTGGACCTGCTGATTGGTTCTACCCAATGGACAAATGTCCTTCGCCTGTGTAATGTAAACACAGGCAGAAAAAGTGATGCAATCTCCCGTCCTGGAGCCCTTTCTGTTCCAGCGTGCGGAAGAAGCAACTTCCCGTGAGTACACCAACACCAGTACATGTAGGCACATTTTCATCCCCTGATCGCATTAGCAGGATCAGCCCAGACACCTGCGTTTAACCCCTCTGCCCAACCCAATCCACCCAAGTGCAGTATCAATAGATCACCGTCACTTACAAAACACTTCACACAAAATCAAGCCCGATACCCGCTAGCACTAACTGTAAATTTTTTAGAAGCGGTACAAACAGTCCTCTGACAATCAGGTGCTCCTTTACCTGCGAGTCACATGAGTAACCTATAAAATGTATTGGCCAAAATGTCAGACGAAAGATACACTAGTGAAGAGGCCTACAGGATGCAGAGCATGACAGATGAGAGCAGAGAGTCCTCATTGTTAGATTCAGTATTTGAACCTGTAGCGAGAGACACCCCAACAGATAGCTTGATGAGAATGGGTCCCTGCCAAAGTCAGGGGTATCCAACCCCATTGTTCTGTTGCAGCAGTGTGTCAGTACTAGTGCCACTCAACCGTCTGGTGAACCAGCAGCCCGAGTACAATCAGACAAACCAGCACTGCAGTATCACTTGGTGACGTGGCGAGTCCCATAAGTGCAGTCCAAGGTGGTGTGGCGGCAAGTACAGATAGTGCCCCGCTGCCACCAAGGAGTTCGAACACAGGCCCGTAGTGCGCTTCCCATTGCAAGTTCTGATTGGCAGCCCACAGATTCTGCAGCGCTCGTACTTCCCCATTCACTGGCCAACCCGGAATTTAAAACAGATTTAATGCCCCTGGAATTTTTAGTCGTTTTTCCACAGAAAAATTGTACAGATCTATGGTGGATCTATGGTGGACAAAAGCAATTTAAACGCTGGTCAATTGATCAACCAAAACCCAAATTCACCCCTTGCTAGAAACCAGTTATTGTCCCCGAATTTAGGACCTTTCTGGGCCCATTCCTCAACATGGGCATTAAAAAGGGGCAAGCCGTGTTGAAATATGCAGAATGTCTGCATTTTGTTTTCCCACAAGGCACCACACATCACGTTGTTGCGTGAAAGAGGCACAAAATTATTTTTTTTATATGCCCTAATAATGTCCTGCCTTGTTCTTGTGCATAAGACAGCAGATAACCACATATAGTGTGAACAAGTCCTCAAAAGGAAGAAAAATGTTTTTATTTGCCAGGAGCTCTGCATGCAATAGGACATTTCTAACCCAATCAGTTCTTTTCTGCTCTTTTAAGCCATTTGTTACAAAAAATAATATATATCTGCCACCATCAAGTGAGAATATAGGAGCACAGGACTAGGATGGCCTCTTCCCCCAATACAAATATAGGAGCGTAATTCCATACTAGGAGGGAGGCATGGAAAGCCTGTGACCTCTGGGTTGGGAATCTTAAGCCAACCTCTCAGAATCACTGCTGCATGAAAAGCCGAGAGACCTTCTGGAAAAGACACAACCGTTTTGCCGTTACACACACGCACCATTTGTAAACATGCTATTTCAGCGTGTTTGCATGAACAGAATTCCGCTTTATGATAGATTTAAAATACAATGGTGCAGGTTTGGTTAGAATGTTACAGGAAATGTTAGGCGTTAGCGTCTGGAAAATTAATAGTCACTTTCTTTTCTTTAAAATTAAAAGAAAATCTTTAGAGCTGTGACAGTCTGCATACTTTCAGGGTCACGCCCCAACACACCCTGACAATCTGCTATCAGGAAGGACAAACACTAAAGGTGTGGACCTGCATTCCGAGGATCACGTCCCCTTATATAAGAGTCACATGTGTCAGTAGCGGATACAATATTACAAAGGGTTCAGCTTCCACATTACTATGGAAGATATCTTGTGAACAGTTCTTGTTGGCAGACGTGACAGATTAACCAACACAATTAAAGGGTCCCTCAGCAACCGCCAGCCTCCCTGCTGTCAGGCTGGGGTGGGGGTGGGGTGTTGTAGCACACACTGACCTGCTTAGCTCCTCCGTGCCTACATGTGCCAACGCTCACTGTGGTAGCTGTGACAGAGGTATAGAATTTGAATGGGGCAGGTCCATCTGCTTTGAGCAATGCCCCTTGCACAGCAGTTTGCCTTTTCTAGTGGGTGGTGCCCAAAAGATGCCCATCCTGAATGCCATTCTTCCATGTTCAGGAGAGGGAAGTTTGACCTCACCCAAACGTGGCAGCGCTTTTATATTTTTTTTTTTAACTCTGCTAAAAGCCTATGTTTACATGGTGAGCCTTTCATGTGAGCTGCCAGTGTGCACGAGCCTGCTGTACAGTCCATTGTCAAACAGATCAGTTCAATAGAACAATTAAATACAAGAGAACATGTAAAATGCAGGCATTTCTAACTGCAGCTGAACTATGGAAATGTCCTTTTAATGATCCACTCACTTTGCATAATATATGAGGGAAAAAAGGAAGTTTACACAAAATACATGCACATGTGGAAACTCAACATCCCATATTGCAGGGCCATGAATGAGAAATGTCACAATGAGGGTGACCGGTCCGCTTCACTCTCTGATGCAATACCCTTCAAGGTCACATCTGTCACTCACAGAAGACCACCACTAAATGCCATCAACACCCAAGCTGGCAACAAACAAACACTGTTAATTGGGGACTTGGTCTTACGTGACTATTTGTTGTTTATGTGACATCTGTGACTACTCAGGTTTATATATATATAAAAAAAACTAAAAACATACATACACCTCACTTGCAATTCAGAAGGCCCAGCCCCATTAATGAGACCAGTCTCTCTCAGCCAGAGTACAATACAACTCTATGGTTCCTGGCTGACCACCAACGTAACCAGAAAAAGTAAAGGACATTCTTCATCTGTCTGTCGCACGTCCCACCATTTTGATATTTATTACCATTACTTGTTATTGCATAGTCATTTACTCAGCGCTCTTTATATGTATTGTACAGTCTCTGCCTTAAAAGGAACTTACAATCCAAAGTCCATAACTCACATTTATACACATAGACTGGGAATGCTGGGAGTTCCCCTCAGCTGGAAGGAGACAATTAACCTTCCATATGTCTTTGGAGTGTGAGAGGAAACCATGCCGCTAGTGCTGTGGTTGGAATTCAAACCGACTACCCAAATTATATGGGATGACCTTCTCCACTGACCACCAATGCAAAGGGAGAGCCTACTCTACTATTCACCCATGTAAGGGATGTTCTTCCTCCAAATGTCCACAAGGGCATCTCATGTCCCACTGACCACCAACCACAACAGGGGGAGTGGCCTTCACCACCAACCACAACAGGGGGAGTGGCCTTTTCCACTGACCAATGTAAGAGTGCATTACACCTCCCTGCTTTTCTTGTTTAGTCGTTATGAATACATTTACAACTTAACACATTTACCATAAGCTGTAGTTAGAATTGCTAGAAGGGTCCCTTACGACCAGAACATTAGCTAAAGGGATCCTCTGGGGTGAAAAGGTTGGGAACGGCTCTATTTGACACAATGGGGGTTATTTACTAAAGGAAAATCCACTTTGCGCTACAAGTGCAAAGTGTACTTGAAATTGCACTGAAAGTGCAGTCACTGTAAATCTTAGGGGGAAGATCTGAAATAAGGGGAAGCTCTGCTTATTTTATTACCCAATCATGTGCAAGCTATAATGCTGTTTTTTTTTTCTTGCATGTCCCCCTCGGATCTACAGTGACTGCATATGCAAGTGCACTTTCAGTGCAATTTCAAGTGAACTTTTAGAGCAAAGTGGATTTGCCTTTAGTAAATAACCCCCATTGGGACCACAAGAAAGACTGTTGATTATAAGGTTTCAGAGGGTGCGCCACCTATGTCACACAATGACACCTCTGTCGGTATGCACCAGATAGGAGAAAGAAAGAAACCTTGATGTGGGCGGGACCCAGCAGATATTACACCAGCCAATGATTGGGCTGCTTAAGGGGGCGGGGCCACATACACATAGTAGCCCGCCCAGATACCATCCCATTGGCTTGTGTTTGATGGTCTCTCTCTGTGTGGAGAAGGAAGAAGGAACGGCGGCCAGTGTTAAATATCGGCCTAATTTTGATAATAGTCAGCTGATGCCGATCAAAAATGGCCAAATATTGGCCGATATATCGATCGACCTCTAATCAGGACTGCAGCTTCCATCGGATGCTTCACTACAAAGACCTTTCATCGGTTTGCCATACCCGATGTCACTATATCTGAAAGTGAAAGGATGGAAATACAGCTATTGGATCCGAGAAGGGCTTTAAATTGTCCCATATCATTAGTTCTCTCCATATCAGAATTTATTATTATAATCTAGAGTTCCTAAACAAAAAACACACCTGGTTGACAAAGACTACATGAATGAATGGACTGCTTTATGGTATGGAAGAGTGATCCTGGCCCCAGGGAAATCAATGGGCATAGATGCATCCGGTAGGTGTATACAGGATCTGGGTGATGAATCCCTAGGATTCCCATTGACTGGCCCTGAACCAGTATGTGATTGGAGGGAATCCAGCTGCAGATCTCCACTACAAATCAGCACTTTAGAGAAAAAGGCCAATTAAACTGAATGGCAAAGGTGAACGTTCTTAGAGAATAACGAGTTCTAATGCCAGCAGAATCCTTGTGACTTGGTGCACAAAGGGTCGGCGACTTTAGTAAATGCGGAATGTAAGTGAATATGCGAAGTATGCAGCCTATAAAACATTCTCGCTTCAACCAGTTGTGAGCAGTAAAGCCCACAGAGCTAGAAGTGCAATGAAGGAGAAGGAAGGGAGAGAGGAGGAGATCTCTGGAGACACGGAGGAACATCCGCACTGCTAAGGTCACACTAGGATTGGAAGTCACACACTGACATCCTATTTATAGGTACGGCTACACAGCATGCAGCCAGGCCTGGGGGCGGCCATCTTTCAAGCATGCTCCTCGTCTTCTTCACCCCAGCTGCTCCTCACCCTTCTAGGAAAGATTCCTTCTCTCCCTGGAAGAGATATGAACACCAATCTCATAGCAGAGAATAGACTCCGCACACCAGAAGGCTGATCCCCATTACTAGACAATGACAGTTCAGTGTGAGGAAGACAATACAATCACATGGCTGAAGAGAAAGATCCTCCTCTATAGGAAATGATCTCCAGGCCGGCACACTATATAGGAATCCACAGTGACAGGAGAAAATCTACATCAGACAAAGGAGGGGACTCCATCCCGACATGAGCGATCCCAGGGATGGAGAACACTCACCACACATAGATCAGGGGCAACACTGCAATCCCTGCCCATCTCTCACCTTGCAGCTCAGGGGGACTACAGCTCCCAGCATTCCCAAGCTTTGCCCTTCCAGCTGAGGGGGACTACAGCTCCCAGCATTCCCAATCTTTGCCCTTCCAGCTGAGGGGGGACTACAGCTCCCAGCATTCCCAATCTTTGCCCTTCCAGCTGAGGGGGGACTACAACTCCCAAACGTTGCCCTTCCAGCTGAGAGGGGGGGGGGGAACTACAGCTCCCAATATTCCCAATCTTTGCCCTTCCAGCTGAGGGGGGGCGGGGGACTACAACTCCCAATATTCACAATCTTTTCCCTTCCAATTGAGGGGGGGGGGCTACAACTCCCAAAATTCCCAATCTTTGCTCTTCCAGCTTAGGGGGGGCTACAACTCCCAATATTTGCCCTTCCAGCTGGGGGGGGGGGGGGACTACAACTCCCAATATTCCCAATCTTTTCCCTTCCAGCTGAGGGGAGACCACAGCTCCCAATATCCCCAATCTTTGCCCTTCCAGCTGAGGGGGGACTACAGCTCCCAGCATTCCCAATCTTTTCCCCTCCAGCTGAGGGGGGGGGCTACTACAGCTCCCAGCATTCACCAATCTTTGCCCTTCCAGCTGAGGGGGGGGCTACAACTCCCAGCACTTCAATCTTTGCCCTCCCAGCTGAAGGGAGGACTGCAACTCCCAGCATTCCCAATATTTGCCCTTCCAGCTGAGGGGGACTACAACTCCCAGAATTCCCAATCTTAGCCCTTCCAGCTGAGGGCAGGACTACAACTCCCAACATTTCCAATATTTGCCCTTCCAGCTGAGGGGGCTAGAGATCCTAGCATGTCACCTTCTGGCTGAGGGGGGACTACAACTCCCACCTGTCATCTCTCAGCTGAAGAGGAGGGAGGGGACAACTCCCAGGATACCCTGCCAATCCCCAATACGTGACCTTCCTAGCTGAGGACTACAACTCCCAGCATTCCACATCTCATCTTTTAGCTGAGGGGGGGGGGGGGGCACTACAACTCCCACCTGTCTTCATCTGTGACCTTCCAGCTGGGGGAAGGGGGAACTAAAAACTCCCAGCATTCCCTACCAATCCGTGACCTTCCTTGAGGACTACAACTCCCAGTATTCCCTACAGCAGCAAACCTGTGACCTCCCACCTAACGGGGACTACTACTCCCAACATTCCCTACCAATCCGCAAACTAAGACCTTTCCAGTTGAGAACTCCCATCATCCTCTGATCTGTGACCTTCCAGTATGAGGGGGGTACAACTCCCAGCATTGTCTATTAGCCCTTACTCGGTGACCTTTGTGAGGAGTAGAAGGCCCAGCCTGCAGTCAGATAATGATGGAGCTCCCTGTGTAATGGAGAGGTAGAGGAGCCTCCTCCCCGGGAGATGTGAGCAGAAGCCGGCTGGCACAGGCCGCAGTGTGCGGTCAGGTAATGCCTGTATGCGGGGAGCCCCCCAGTCCTCCTCCATTATTCTCCCCCCAGTCCTCCTCCCCCATCCATCCATCCCCGGGCCCGGCCATGTCCCCTCATCTCACCTGTGTAGAGCTGTGTGCGGCCTGGCCGGTGCGTGCTGCTGGAGGGCGAAGTGAAGGAGACCGAGAGACTGTCACTACCCAGCTCCGCCCACACGACCCACCCAGACCCGCCTCCTGCTGCCCGTGCCGTGCCTGTACGGAGGAGCGCGGCTTTCAGCCACAACACTGTGTTATATGACTCTCATATCACATTTGTGTCAGCTCAGAGCTAGTTGGGACAGACGGTGACATTTTAGATACGTTTTTCAACAGCCGCTGCTATATTTCCATGCTGGCAGAATCCGTCGCAGTCTTTCCCGGCTGAGGGGGGGGTCCTTCATAGGGCGGGAGAGCGGCTGGCGCAAGCGCTTGTAATAGTGGAGGTGACCTGAGAGGAAGGGACGGTAGGGGGCGCTGTGACCGGCTTGGAAATGCTCTGGATGAAGCTCCTACTGACAGGGAAATGGCGCTCCTCCATTCATCAGGGATCAGCGTTATATGATGGGGGAAGAGGACCTGTCATGTGCGGATGGAAACGAGTTTCTGGGGTGTTTACAAGTTAAAATAATTTTTTTTTGCTAGAAAATTACTTAAAACCTCCAAACATTATACACTGCTTACAAAAATTAAAGGAACGCTTTTAAATCAGAACTCCTGGGATATTGATCTGGTCAGTTAGGTAGCAGAGGGGGAGGGGTGTATACAGAGGGGGTTGTTAATCAGTTTCAGCTGCTTTGCTGTTAATTGAAATTAACAACAGGTGCACTAGATGGGCAACAATGAGACAACCTCCAAAACAGGAATGTTTTTTCAGGTGGAGGTGTCTGACATTTGTTTTCCCTACTCATCTTTTCTGACTGTTTTGCATTTGGCTAGGGGTCAGTGTCACTACTGGTAGCACAAGGCAATACTTGGACCCTATAAAGGTTGCACAGGCAGTCCAACTCCTCCAGGATGGCACATCAATATGTGTCATTGCCAGAAGCATGGGCGTCCGCTCCATAGGGCAAGGGGGGTCGTTTGCCCCCCCCCCTGAAAATGCCAGGGAGAGCCAGGAGCAGGGCTGAACTGGCCCTGGGGCCGATTTAAGCGGTGACTGCAGCGCTCCCCTCCCCTCTAGTTGTCCCTTATTTGGAGTGCCTGTCCCTCTTCTGGAATCAAATCCATTTTTCCCTCATTCCGAAAGGTTCCTCTTTTAGACCTGAAATAAATATACTGTCAATATAGTGTAGTGTTTCAGTCAAAGGAAAGAGGTGCTGTGTAATGTGAAGGGGTCCAGTGATGCAGGGTGCTGTGTAATGTAAAGGGGGCCAGTGATGCAGGGTGCTGTGTAATGTAAAGGGGTCCAGAGCTGTGGGGTGCTGTGTAATGTAAAGGGGTGCAGAGCTGTGAGGTGCTGTGTAATGTAAAGGGGTCCAGTGATGCAGGGTGCTGTGTAATGTAAAGGGGTGCAGAGCTGTGAGGTGATGTGTAATGTAAAGGGGTCCAGAGGTGCAGTTGTGGAGAGGGGGGTACACAGTAGTGACAAAGAGATATTGAAAGATGCAGGGGGCACAGTAGGGTGTTTTTACATTTTAACGTGGGGTGGCGCTTTTAACCCCCGCTAGCGGTCGAAGAAAGGGTAAAATGCGACTGTGAATCACCCCCTCTGAAAAAATGTCAGCGGATGCCCATGGCCAGAAGGTTTGCCGTGTCTCCCAGCACAGTCTTGAGAGCATGGAGGAGATTCTAGGAGACAGGCAGTTCCTCTAGGAGAGCTGGACAGAGCCATAGAAGGTCCATAACCCATCAGCAGGACCGGTATCTGCTCCTTTGTGCAAGGAGGAACAGGATGAGCACTGCCAGAGCCCTACAAACTGGTGTGAATGCCTCTGACCAAACGATCAGAAACAGACTTCATGGGGCTGGCCTGAGGGCCCAACGTCCTCTAGTGTGCTCTGTGCTCACTGCCGGACACTGTGGAGCTTGATTGGCATTTTCCATTGAACACCAGAATTGGCTGGTCTGCCACTGGTGCCCCATGCTTTTCACAGATGAGCGCAGGTTCACCCTGAGCATATGTGACAGACGTGAAAGGGTCTGGAGAAGCCACAGAGAACTTTATGCTGCCTGTAACATCGTTCAGCATGACCGGTTTGGTGGTGGGTCAGTGATGGTCTGAAAGGCATGTCCATGGAGGGACGCACAGACCCCTACAGGCTACACAATGGCACCCTGACTGCCATTAGGTATCAGGATGAAATCCTTGGACCCATTGTCAGACCCTACACTGATGCAGTGGGTCCTGGGTTCCTCCTGGTGCATGGCAATGCCCGGCCCCATGTGGCGAGAGCATGCAGCCAGTTCCTGGAAGATCAAGAAATTGATACCATTGAATATCCCCCCCACGCTCTCCTGACCTAAATCCAAAAGAACACCTCTGGGACATTATGTTTCGGTCCATCCGGTGTCGCCAGGTTACACCTCAGTCTGTTCAGGAGCTCAGTGATGCCCTGGTCCAGGTCTGGGAGGAAATACCCCAGTACACCATCCATCGTCTCATTAGGAGCATGCCCTGATGTTGTCAGGCATGCATACAAGCACTTGGGGGCCATACAAACTACTGAGGACCATTTTAAATCGTTGCAATGACATTTCAGCAAAAATGGACTAGCTTGCTGCATAATTTTTTCATGTTGATTTTCGGGGTGTCTTTGAATTCAGCCCTCTGTAGGTGGATAATTTTCATTTCCATCAAATGATGTGCAATCCTTTCATTTCTAACACATTACCCAGTCCATATCAGTATACATATCCAGCATGAGATTTTTAAAATGTTTTCTAAGTGTTCCTTTAATTTTTTTTGAGCAGTGTATAATACACGGTTCCTATTTAACACCAACCTGCCTTTCTACATATCGGCCAGATCACAATCCAGCATGTCCCAGGTGTAGAGACCTCAGGGGCACATTCTACCACCTGCTATGGTCCTGCTCTTCTAACCAAGGATACTGGACACAGGAGGACAAATACCTGAACACCTTTTTACAGGAGTTACTGTTCCTGGCTAGAATGCTAATAGCCAGGACTTAGATAAAGGAGTCGCCTCTGAATATATAACAATGGATTAGGGCTATCAATGTCACCCTCCCCTAGTATTGTACCTGCACAGGGGCTGCCCGAACAAATATCATAAAATCTGGGACAGATGGTTACTAGATGCTTCCACTTGTACGGTTGAGGATTGGACCCTCAACCAAGAATGAGTATGTTCCTTTATGAATGTAGAGTATACTCTTCCTCATGTTTCCCCCTCCCATGTCCCCCCCAAGGGTATATATGGCTTTATTGACATGCACTGGGATACTTGGTGGTCCCCCTACTTTTGTTACTCTTTTTTTATGCATGTAATTGTATCCTGTTACATTCAAATCGGTATTCTTAGCTAAAATGACCTCCAATGTATTATATTCTGTATGAATATGTCAATGTACTAGTCTTGAGTAGTGCTTGTTGCCCTTTGTTTTGGCATGTTTTTTTCTATGCTCAATAAAACTTTATTTTTCGATTTAAAAAATAAATAAAAATGTTTGTTTTTTTCCTGGCAAAAACTCTTCTACGTGGTCTTTTATTAAACTCTCCATTTTTCTTCCAAACTATAGAAATTAAACTATAGTTACTTGGTAAAGACTTTGACCCCTTTTTAATTATAGGCACCACATTGGCCCTGCGCCAATCCAGTGGTGCTATTTCAGTTTTAACCGCTTCAATACAGGGCATTTTCACCCCCTTCCTGCCCAGACCAATTTTTAGTTTTTAGCGCTGTCGCACTTTGACAATTGCACGGCCATGCAACACTGTACACAAATGAAATAGAGGTTTCCTTTGGTGGTATTTGATCACCTCTGCGTTTTTTTTTTTTTTTGCGCTATAAACAAAAGAAGAGTGACAATTTTGAAAAAAACACTATTTTTTACTTTTTGATTTAATAAATATCACCATTTTTTATACGGTCCTGCCGTGATTGCGGGCAATCGCAGGTGCCCGGCTGACATCGAGGCCGCCGGAAACGCGAACTGGGTCCCGAGCAATGCGGCAGGTGCATGCGCCCCCTAGCCACCCAGGACGTCTTATGATGTCCACCTGGAGGGAGGGAGGGTTCACGCTGACGTAATTTTACAATGACTCGGTAGGGAAGGGGTTAAAGAGTGCATACAAATGAGAAACAATGGCTTTCAAATGACAGAACTCAATTGTTTTAGGACCCAGACAAGCCTGGAGATCCAGGCCCGATTCAACCTGGGAGAAAAAGAGCCTGCCCGTTGTGCCCACCGTACCCACCATATTAAATCAGGAATTATTAAAAGGCAGAAAAGGAATGTAATATTACTGAAAAGTGATAAGAACAGATACTACATGTGGACTTGGCCAAAAGCCTGAGAAGCCATGCTGTACAGTAAAACTAAAAGGCAAGACTTTTTTTTTTCATTTTGGATAGTGTAAGGGAGGATGACGACTCCTGTCAGGTGTTTTCTGCTATCTATGTCTAATTGGGGAGATTTCACTTCCTGTCTCATAGCCAAAACAGGAAGTGAGAGGAAATCCCTCCAAGGAAGGAAATTCCTTGTGTCTTTATACCTAATGTATCTATTACAACCCAAAATGTGGTGCTTCCTATTCATTCTTCTGTGCAACTGAGGCTGCAGAGAAAGGAACTGAGCAATCCTAATTTCCTTTCTCTGTCTCAAAAGTGAGACATTAGGGGTCTGTTTAGACTCCTGATATTTCACCAAAGCCCCCCCGACAGGGCCGTTAAAAAATGTAAAAAACATAAAGGTGGTCTTGGTCTTCCCAATATTAAACTTTACAATCTAGCCAGTCTATTGGGACATGCTTTGCAATGGCTAACATTATCATTAAGGTATTCTAATTTAGATATAGAGATAGAAAAGGCCTTTCCCTACAATCTTTCTGCTTTATTACATGCAAAGATGAGAAACTTGTCTCTGAGTCTGAAGACTAATTTACTTTATAAGGATACAATAGTAGCCCGGAGAGAGTCGAGTAAAAAACATGGAATGTCTTCCTATGTATTAAAGTTTTTGCCAATTCAGGATAATTATTATTCCCACAGAATAGAGCTTTCCAAACCTGGAGGCAGAATGGGCTGATTACAGCACGCTAACCCTACCATAGTAACTCTTATTCACTAAAGCCATTTGAAACACAATTTAATGGAATTTAACATTCTGAGGCAACATTATCTCTATTACTAACAAATATCTGCTGAAATGATAGGTTCTATACATTCAAGTCAACCTCTTTTGATAGGAAATGGTAGCCATGTTATGTTTTTCAAAATCAGTGGAAAATACAATGTTTTCTTCCATAAAAGTCAGCTAGAAAATCTATGGCAGGGATAAAACAAGGTTTGAAAAAATATTATAAAATGAGAGCTAGAGAGAACCCCAATTTAATATTATGCATAGAACATACCCCCCATTTATATTAAATCCCTCACTGACGTATGCAGGGATTTGTCCTAAATGTAAATCAGATACAGTAAAACCTTGGATTGCGAGCATAATTTGTTCCGGAAACATGCTTGTAATCCAAAGCACTTGTATATCAAAGCGAATTTCCCCATAAGAAATAATGGAAACTCAAATGATTTGTTCCACAGCCATTTATTCAAAGTCCTTCAGTTTATAGTCCATATAAAAAGAATATAGTAACGTGACCAGGTTGTGTAACCATAACATGTCCATCCACAAGGGGATCAGAAGCAAAATCCAGCAGGAGCTACAGAGTATAAAAGAGAAGAGAGGCACCTCTAAGGCCTAGTACACAGGAGAGGATCGATCCGCGGAAACGGTCCGGGGGACCGTTTCCGCGGATAAATCATCTGGCGGATTTTGATCTCATGGTTGTACTAACCATGAGATCAAAATCCCTGCGGAATTCCGTCCGCGGTGACGTGTCGCGCCGTCGCCGCGATGATGAGATAAGGACTTCCACGCATGCGTCGAATCATTACGATGCATGCAGGGGATGGATTCGGACGGACTGATCCGGTGAGTCTGTACAGACCAGCGGATCAATCCGTTGGACTGGATTCCAGCGGATCGATTTCTTAGCATGTCAAGAAATTTTGATCCGCTGGAAATCCATCCCCAGGGACAAAAATCAGCGGAAAAAGATCCGCTGGATCGTACACACCAGGGGATCTATCTGCTGAAACCGGTCCGCGGATCAATTCCAGCGGATCGATCCTCTCGTGTGTACGGGGCCTTTGTGTAGCAAAAAGTTGCTAAATGTACCTTCATTAAATGTAACCAAATTGCTAAACTTACAGGCACCTCTTCTCTTTTATACTCAGTTGTGAGATGACGCTACTCTTATATCAATACATTGCTTGTATATCAAGTCAACAGTTATTAAGAAATTTTACTTGTCTTGCAAAACGCTCTCAAACCAAGTTACTCTCAAACCAAGGTTTTACTGTAGATGCACGTTGGTACCTTCATTGTGGCATTGTTCAAAATGTCATCCTTTTGGAAGAAGGTGTTGTGATTTATACATTTGGTTACAGGAATTACCGTTCACAAAGTCCCTTTGAAGTTACTGCTCATCTGTGACCAGGTTGAGGCAATGAGCACTATAAATAGGCAAATATCTAATCTGCAATGGATTCATATATGTTTATTAACATTCCAGAGAGCTATTATGGATTACAAGTGCCTCTCCGATGGTGACAGAATAAAAAAAAGATATGAAAAAACGGCAATATATTGAAAAACTAAGTGTGGACCTCTTGAATCATACCGAAGTAAAACATTTCTTTAAATGTGGAAACAATTTACAGATTATACTTTTTGGTGGAGGTGCAAAAATGTATGTTCACATTTAAATATACTTAATGGTATATCAAAGCTGATATTACTTTGGGTAATCCTAAACGTAACTCATAGAAAAATATATACCGGGGTTATTTATTTTTCGTTCATCTTTTTATTTAAGATATATGGTTATGGGTATTAATAAGGGTTGCCATCCCTGAGGTGGACAACGATTATTTGTTACATTTGTTAGCATATGTTTTGTTTGAATTATATTATTTGATACTTATCCTTAACCACTTAACAACCGCCCTATAGACGAAATACGTCTACAAGGCGGTTGCTTAACTCTGGGAGGGTGTCAATGTACGTCCTCCCAGAATCGGGCGCGCACACGGGAATCTCCGTAACCGCCGGGTCCTCCGGACCCGACTGATCACGGAAAATCGCCGCTGATAGTGGCGGTTTACCACGTGATCGCTCCGTCCAATGACGGAGCGATCACTAGTAAACAAACCTGCGTCATGTGATGACGCCGGTTCCTCCCTCTCCTCTCTGTACCGAACGGTACAGTGTGAGAGAGGAGAGGGGAGAGAGCGGAAGCAGCAGCAGCTGCTGCTGCTGCGGGCTGGATCTGTGACACATGCAGTCACAGATCCAGCCATCCATCCCTCCCTGTGCAATACTCTGCAATGCCCCCATACTCTGCAATGCCCCCATACTCTGCAATGCCCCCATACTTTGCAATGCCCCTATACTCCGCAATGCCCCCATACTCTGCAATGCCCCAAAATACTCTGCAATGCCCCAAAATACTCTGCAATGCCCCCATACTCTGCAATGCCCCGCAATACTCCGCAATACCCCACAATACCCCACAATACCCCACAATACCCCACAATACACCGCAATACTCCGCAATACCCCGCAATACTCCGCAATACTCCGCAATACCCCGCAATACGCCACAATACCCCACAATACTCCACAATACTCCACAATACTCCGCAATACACCACAATACCCCGCAATACCCCACAATACCCCACAATACCCCACAATACCCCGCAATACCCTGCAATACCCCACAATACCCTGCAACGTCGTCTATGGGGATTTTTAAGTAGCAAAGTTTGGCGCCATTCCACGAGCGTGTGCAATTTTGAAGGGTGACATGTTGGGTATCTATTTACTCAGCGTAACTTCATCTTTCACATTTATGCAAAAGAATGAAGAAAAAATACTACATTTGCCAAAACAGAATTTTTTTTTTTTTTTACAGAATTTTCAATTTTCAATAAAAAAACCAACTGTGATTAAATACCACCAAAAGAAAGCTCTATTTGTGTGAAAAAAAGGACTAAAATTTCATTTGGGTACAATGTTGTATGACTGAGTAATTGTCATTCAAATTGTGAGAGCACCGAAAGCTGAAAATTGGTCTGGTTATTAAGTGGGTTTACGTGCCCAGTGGTCAGGTGGTTAACATCCTTAATGTATGCTAATCATTTCGCAGTATATATTTTTGTAAAAGCAGAGACCATAGAGAATAAAATAGTGTTAGTTTCCACGTTATATGTTACATGATACTTGTGAAACAGTATATCAAGCACAAATTTTCAGTACAAAATACGCCAAGTTACCGTAATTTAATGGCACACAACCTCAATGTATTACCCACTTTTTTAGTAAAATATAAAAGATGAGGTTGCGCCTAGTAAACAGAAACCCAACATATCAAGCCTTACATTTTGCACACCTCTAAAAAGAGCAACAGACATTGGTATCCTACATTTTCTATAGGCGAGGCTTTAAAAGCCCCTACAGGTCATCTGTTTACAGTTACCCATAAATAAAGGCCCTAAATGCATCCCTCTCACTCCAGCGTGAGTACAATATGTAATAAGTAGTGCAATTAATGTTTTCATTAGTAGGAATCCCTGGGAATGCGTTTCCGATTGTATGTATGTTAGGGGTGGGGCACGCTCAAAAATAATTGTTTTTGTTGGGGTGCAATTTATGTGCATGGGTGTAACTTTTCTCCACTAAAACTTGATTTACATCACATAGGGGACCAATGCGATACTATTTTGTTGTGACAGGTCCTCTTTATTGAGACACCAGGGTCTCACCTGCCCTTTATTGAAGTGAATGAAGCACAGATGTAGAACCCAGAAGTGATGTAATGTATGTCACTTCAGGGTTCATATTAGCTAGAGAAGATCAGCGAATAGATACTGACCTCTGGTCTCCCTCCCCTTTACCGGTTGGCACTTGCGATAGTGAGGGGGGCGAATGTACCAGGTGTTGTCAAATTAATAAATACATTGTCATAAAAATAATCAAGTGCCTTTTTAAAAGCAAGTAGTGAATTTTTATGGCCAGGCTATTTTGCCACTGCAGTGGAAATTGAGGACCCAGTTAGCAAGCCATTACAAATACAGTACAATATATTATATATTTTGTGTTTAGGCATAAATATCCCCCCTTTATACTTACCTGAGCCCTCATTTTTTCCAGCGCTGTGCCCGTCTGCCACTCTTCTCTCCCCTTAGTCTGTCAGGCTTTGCTAAAGCAGCGGGAGCCATTGGCTGCCACTGCTGTCAATCAAAGTCAGTGAGAGTAGGGGGCAGTGCCAAGTCCCTCTGTCTGTGTGAATAGAAGTAGACAGTGAGGTTCATGAATAAGCCCACTTGAGGTCCCCATTGGAAGCAGCTTTGTATGGGGGCACTCACCAGAGAGGAAGAGCCTGGAGCGCCGGTGTGGGACCAGAGAAGGGTAGGTTTGGGGCTGCTCTGTGCAATTCAATTGCACAGGACAGGTAAGTATAATTCTTAATCACTTTAAAGTAGAACTATAGGCAAAACTTTTTTTTTTCATTTCGGAGTAAAGGAAGGTTATAACACTTGTCAGGAATTTTGGCCATCTGTGTCCCATTAGAGAGTTTTACCTTCACTTGCTTTCCCATAGCTGAAACAATGTGAGGGGATATCTGTATGATGCCTGCAGCTAGAGGCATGATCAGTGGGGTAGATTCAGGTACAGCTGCGCGCTCCTTACGGAGGCGCAGTGTACCCTTTTTACCCTGCGCCTACGCAAATTATTTGCGCTACGCTTCATTCATGAAGCAGTAGCCACGTAATTCGCATGGGCGCTCTTCAAAAATGCCCTGCGTAAGGGCGCCTAATGTAAATGATCCCGTAGGGGGCGGAAATCATTTAAATTAGGCGCGTTCCCGCGTCGAGCGTAGAGCGCATGCTCTGTCGGGAAACTTTCCCGACGTGCAATGCGGTAAATGACGTCGCAAGGACGTCATTTGCTTCAAAGTGAACGTGAATGGCGTCCAGCGCCATTCACGATTCACTTACGCAAACTACCGAAATTTCAAATATCGCGACGCGGGAACGACGGGTATACGTAGCATTGGCTGCCCCTGCTAATAGCATGGGCAGCCTTACGCAAAAACCGCTGTACGCAAACGACGTAAACTGCGTACGCAGGGCTCGCGTAACGTTGTGAATCGGTGTTAGTATGCAATTTGCATACTATACGCTGACCACAACGGGAACGCCACCTAGCGGCCTGCGTAAGAATGCAGCCTAAGATATGAGGGCATAAGAGCCTTATGCCACGCATATCTTAGGCTGCAGTCGGCGTAGCGAGCTCTCTGAATCAGGAGAAGTCGTTACGCCGGCGCAATTAAGCAATTGCGCTGCGTAACTATGGTTACGCAGACGCAATTGCTTCTTGAATCTGGGCCACTGTGTTTTGCATCTTTTGTAGCTGCCTAGAGTTGAGCTTTAATAGCATTAGATTAATATATTTATATATCTAACCAATCAGTCGTTAGAATGCGATTTCTGTTCACGCTTTGGTAAAATGTATAACTAATGAGAATCACACAATATCATACCAATTGTATGTCGGCTTTGCTTTCTAACTAGAAATAAAAATCTTTAAATCTGTAAACTGTATCCATGATGAACAGTGATTAGGCACTTTCCACCACTAACACAAAGCTGGGCCATTCTGTCCTAATTGAGAGAGAGAGTCTCATTCAAATTCCATGGGTGTGACAGACTGGAAAATTGTACAAAGTGATTTAGGAATGTTTTTACTACAAAACTACCAAACTGGAAGTAAATTCGAAATGAAGAGTTTCCCACTGTTACATGCATAATTATGTTCATAAAATCTACTGGTCAAAAAAAAACAAAAATTGATTTTGTGAATTAGGGCCAGGATTGGGGGAAACAAGGAATCTCAGATGGGTACATTTAGCATGATGTCTGGCAGTTCAAAAAATACTAGCTAGTTTCCACAGATTTTATTTAATAATTTATTACACGCATTTATAGGGTACCTACAGTTTATGCAGCACTTTATATACTGATCATTTACATCAGTCCCTGCCCAAAGGAGCTTACACTCTATAAGTACTAGCCACTGAGCCAACTTGCTGCTCTAATTTTTATGTACAAACATTGATATGTCAGCAGCTGCAGTATCAAACAATCTAGTTATGCATAAAATAGGGTTTGCACATTGTTTAGACGTATACTTGGCCTTGTCACAGGAAAACATTAGCAACCCCAGAGACTGACGCTTCATAGCTTGGGCACTGGATTTGTGCCGCTGCTCTCTGATGTTGGTAGGCACTATGAGGCCTTGTACACACGACCGAACATGTCCGCTGAAACTGGTCCGTGGGACCAGTTTCTGCGGACATGTCCGACCATGTGTAGGGCCTACCGGACAGTTTTCCGGCCTAGCGGACAGGTTTCCAGCGGACAAAAGTTTCTTAGCATGCTAAGAAACTTGTCCGCTAGAAGCCTGTCCATCGGACATGTCCGATGGTTAGTACATGCGTGGAAGCATTGAACTTCCTGGTTCGCGCACGTCACCGTGTCATCGTCACCGCGTATTCTGTCCGCGGGGAATTTGGTCTGATGGTGTGTACACACATCAGACCAAAAGATCCCAGCAGACATGTCCGATGAAAGCGGTCCGCGGATTGTTTTCATCGGACATGTCTGGTCGTGTGTACGAGGCCTCAGGCTTCTTTTACACTAGTGTTTACCATCATAAAAGTATAAAAGGAGGGTTGCAGACAATGTTGACACTTCCTGATGCCTTTTATGGAATTTTTTTTTTCATTATTCTGAGCAGCAATTTTGCACTGAGAGTCGAGAAGCATTTTGCTCATGGTTACGATGTGGCTACATTCACTTACATGCTAAATTTGGACAGGTGGTACCAACCCTCGAACTGGGCATGTGATATCAGTATCACCGCACTGCAATGCAAAGCATCATGGCAGCGGAAAAGTGTACTTATCTGAGCGGCATGATGTCCACTTGTAGGTGGGAGGTAAAAATGAGGATCAACCGCCTGTTTTTACTGCCTTCTGGCTGCCTGTGGCCAGCAAAGAGCAATGTAATCTTGGGGTACACAGAGATGGAGTACAACTGGTCTCAGCTCTGTGCTGGTCTAGGAACATGCACTCTTATGCCGCGTACACACGGTCAGAATTTCCAACAACAAATGTTCGATGTGAGCTTTTGGTCGGACATTTCAACCGTGTGTATGCTCCATTGGACATTTGCTGTCAGAATTTCCGACAAAAAATGTTTGAGAGCTGGTTCTCAATTTTTCCGACAACAGAAGTTCTTGTCGGAGATTCCAATAGTCTGTATGCAATTCCGACGCACAAAAATCCTACGCATGCTTGGAATCAGTGAACTTAATTTTTCTCGTCTCGTCGTAGTGTTGTACGTGACCGCGTACGACAACATTTGTGTGACCGTGTGTATGCAAGACAAGTTTGAGCGAACAATCCGTCTCAAAAAAATCCACGGTTTTGTTGTCGGAATGTCCGATCGTGTGTACACGGCATTACAGTTTTTTGTGTTCTAAACCAGTTGTATAAAGCTGCTGTGTGCAGCATTCCAGCATCTCAGGGTGGCCAGAGGTCACATAGCTCTGTGCTGGCCATGTGGATTTACAGCACTGAGACTCAGGGCCAGGACAAGGGGTGGGCAAGAGGGTAGCTGCCATGGGTGCTGTGGTATCATCTGAGGTAGGGGAGGGCTGCATGGAGAGTTCATACCTACAAGCTGGCAGGAGTAGCGACAGCAGCTTCAGAGTACCAAACATATGTGCTGGAGAGGAGAGTATTTGTGCTAGGAGGAGGTTTGGGAGGGATATGTGCTAGGAGGGGGGATGGGGGGGGTTTTCTGGGAGAAGGAAATTCAGGGGCTGCAGTGATTTATGGGGGGGGGGGGGGTTGTGCTTGGAGGGGGAATTTTTGGGAGTGAGAGGATTTGAGCTGGGAGGGGAGTTGGTGGAGGCAAAGATCTGTGATTGGCTGAGGATTTTTGGTTTGTTGCAGGCTGGTTGGTAAGTTGAGAAGGAATTTTTTCTTTGTTGTTGTTTGACATGCGTCACTCCTCCATGTGCTCCTTGTTTTTAGGGCCAGTTATAGGTTTTCCGCTCTCAACGTTTCTGAACCTTCACAGGAAAAGTGTCCCGCCCTACTAGGAGCTAACAGGTGCTGGCTCTGCAGAAGTTTGATCAGGGGCACTCTGTGAAAAAAGCATCTTTATTTGTAGAAAATAAAATAAATAAAATAAAATCCAGTCAAATCTAATGGAGAAACAGGGGGCGAATATCGAACACGTGTCACATCAATCGATGCTTAGCCATAGCTAAATGAACAGGACACAAGTGTGTGTAGAAGAGGAAAGATTGAAGAACAGGCTACCAATCAGAGCCTGAAGCCTCGTACACACGCTTGTGAATGAGGCTTTCAGGTTTCTCGTCAAGAAAACTGCCTAGAATCTTGACGGGAAAATAGAGAACCTGCTCTCTATTTTCTCGTTGTGATTCTCGGCAGTGTTTTCCTGCAGAGAAACCCGAGCGTCTGTATACTTACCTGTCGCCGTGGAAACCTGCGCATGCTCGAAATGACTTTGACGCATGCGCGGTAGCTTCCAAAGGCATTGAAGGGTGCAGAAAGATGGCGGCGACAGCATCAAATGCTCGTCGTACGCGATGATGTCACCGCGTTCTTGCCATTCAAAAGAACGGCGGTTCTTTTGAATGGAGTGTCTGTACACTGGGACGGCAAGAGATTCTTGCCAAGAATCTTGTCAGGAAATATAACGTTTTTTTCCCGACGAGATTCTCACCTGTGTGTACGGGGCATCAGAATTGTCTTGAGAAGAACCTCCCACACGATTAGGTCCTGATCTCCCAAATTGAGTGCACCTGAGAGAGGAAAAAGCCCAAAAAAAAAAAAAAGTTATCAAAAAATTGCAGGATCAAAAAAAGACCCAACATAGTACATATTCATTTGAAAAAGACAAAGGCCCAGATTCTCAAAGGAGATACAACGGCGTATCTCCAGATACGCCGCCGTATCTCTGAGTCTGGGCGGTCGTATCTATGCGCCTGATTCTTAGAATCAGTTACGCATAGATTTCTATTAGATCCGACCGGCGTAAGTCTGTTACGCCGTCGGATCTTAACTGCATATTTACGCTGGCCGCTAGGGGCGTGTACGCCGATTTACGCCTAGAAATATGTAAATCAGCTAGATACGCGAATTCACAAACGTACGCCCGGCCGACGCAGTACAGATATGCCGTTTACGTTAAGCTTTTCCCGGCGTAAAGTTACCCCTGCTATATGGTGGCGTACATGCGGCGTACCAATGTTAAATATGGACGTCTTTCCCGTGGCGAATTTTGAATAATTTACGTTGTTTGCGCAAGTCGTCCTTGAATGGGGCTGGACGTCATTTACGTTCATGGCGAAACCAATACGTCCTTGCAGCGGAATTTGGAGTAATGCACACTGGGATATTCCACGGACGGCGCATCACGTAAAAAAAAAAAAACGTCAATCACGTCGGGTCACAAGTTATTTAAATAAAACACGCCCCCCTGTTCCAAACTTGAATTAGGCGGGCTTACGCCAGCCTATTTACGCTACGCCGCCGCAACTTACGGAGCAAGTGCTTTGAGAATACAGCACTTGCCCGTCTAAGTTGCGGAGGCGTAACGTAAATAGGATACGTCAAACTACGAGAATCTGGCCCAAAGTTCTTTGTAGACATATATCCACTACATGGTTCACTCAAAAAGATGGGGTAAATCAAAATAAAACAAGATATAATAAATATCAAATACACACAATGATTTGTGACCGAACATTGAAGCATTGAATAATATTATGCACAAAGAATTCACAGTATTCATGAATCTAAACTTAAATCACCATAAAAATGAAAATAAAAATATGAAATATAGTTAAAATGTTCCTAAATTGGACAATATTATTATACTTTCCTGCTTGGGTACTAAATCCTATATATATATATATACACACACACACACACTTGTATGATACTATGTATCCTAACAATGCAAAAAAAAAAAAAAAAGATTTATAGCAGCCAGGGGAAGAAAATATTATTGTATATACATACAAAGTCCTAGGTATAGAAAGAAGAAAGAAGCCGGGACCTGGGCTACACTTGAAAGAATACGATGGATTAAGATTCAAGACTAATGCCGCGTACACACGATCATTTTTCGGGATGAAAAAAACGTTTTTAAAAAATGTCATTTTAAAATGATCGTGTGTGGGCTTCACATCATTTTTCAGGTTCTGAAAAACGACAAAAAAAAAAAAATGTTGTCTATACCCTGAATCACAAGGCTGGATGTATCCTTCTGATGGCAAACATTCCAACATTAGTGGCGTGGTCTTTGTCGATGTCATTTTACTGCCCTCTCAGGTGCACTCAATTTTTGGGAGATGAGGACCTAATCGTGTGGGAGGATCTTCAAGACAATTCTAAGGCTCTGATTGGTAGCCTGTTCTTCAATCTTTCCTCTTATACACACGCTTGGGTCCTGTTAATTTAGCTATGGACTAAGCATCGATTGATGTGAAACGCGTTAGCTATTCGCCCGTTTCTCCATTAGATTTGACTGCTGTACACTGGATTTTATTTTATTTTCTACAAATAAAGAAGCCTTTTTCACGGAGTGCGGCCGACCAGGATATTTTTCCTCAAACTATAGGTTGTGGTTATTTGGTGAGGGGGCACACTGTACAGCTTTGCTGCCATTGTGCCATTTGCTGGATGTCCAGTGCACCCCTGTGCCTTTAGGGGAGGTGGGCTCCCTCAGGGGAGGGCTGGCAGCCTTAGGCCTGGGGGGGGGGGGGAGAGTCCAGTCAAGTGGCCCATAGAGCGTGGAAAAGTGATGAATCGAGGAAAACAGTCTAAGATTTTTCATGATCACAAGAGTCCGCACAGAGGACCCCCTTACATCAGAGGCCCCCATTACATCAGAGTTCGCACAGAGGCCCCCCTTACATCAGAGTCCGCACAGAGACGGGGATACGTATTCTTGTACATATTTTTGGTAAAAAAAAAACTCAATAAGCATTTATTGATTGGTTTGCGCAAAAGTTATAGCATCTACAAAATAGGGGATAGTTTTATGGCATTTTTATTAAAAAATTTTTTTACTATAATGGCGGGGATCAGCGATTTTTATCATAACTGCGACATTATGGCGGACACATCGGACACTTTTGATACTATTTTGTCATTTTTACAAGATCAGTGCTATAAAAATGCAGATTACTGTGAAAGTGACACTTGCAGTGAAGGGGTTAACCAACAAGGGGCGCTGAAGGGGTTAAGTGTTTCCTAGGGAGTGATTACTACTGTGTAGGGGCATTGCTGGGCGTGCAAGTTCACTGATCGTCGTTCCCTATGACAGGGAACAGACGATAAGTGACACCCAGGAAGAACGGGGAAAGGTTTGTTTAAACTTACCTCTCCCGATTTTTCAGCTCTGCGACACGATCGCGGGACACCGGCGGTGATCGGGTCCGCGCGCTCGTTCACGGAGCTCAGGACCCGGTCGCGAGCGCGCCTCCAGCGACGTGCGTGCAACCAGTGGCTGGGCTAACAAGCAACATACCTGTACATGCTCATGCCCAGCCGTGCCATGCCGTGCCGCGCCGATCTGCCGATGTATATTGGCGTGAGGCAGTCCTTAAGTGTTTAAGCTAGTTCATTGTTGGTTCACTTACCGCTTCCTTCAATTTCTCTTCTAAATGTTTTTTTCCTTTGTCTGAATTTCTCACTTCCTGTTTCTCCTCAGTAAGCTTGCCCCCATCATGTGTTCACAGTGTCTCCCCACAGGGATGTAGTCCCAAGGAGGGGGCGAGCACGCTGACTAACCCCCATTCAGAACAGCTCGGATGATGGGGGAAAGCTTACTGAGGAAAAACAGGAAGCGAGAAATTCAGACAAAGTAAAAAATAACATTTAGAAGGGAAATGGAAGGAAAAGGTAAGTGAACCAACAATGCACTAGCTTAAAGAAACCTATTTAAAAAATAAAAAACCAAAACTTTTCAACCCCTTTAAGGCAAGTTATAGGTTGGGGCAGTTGCCGTTTATTTGTACTGTTGGTTGAGGATTTCAGAGGGGGGGGCAGACTTTGTACTGGAAGAGGGGAAATTTTCGCTCGGGAGAACTCTGGCTTGTATAGGGAATTTATGCTTGGGGGGGGTAGGCATGCAGATTAGTGCTCAAATTGTGAAGGGGAGGGAGGGAATTTTTGCTGACACAAACATTTTTGGGAGAGGGGGCACCCTTTTGCACCTTTACCCTAGGCGCAAAGTTACCTTGTCTTGGCAGTGCCTGGACTCCTAAATTCAGATAAGCTGCTATATCCATTTTTTGAATGTATGTGCATTATTATCTATATTAAAGTTAAAGTTTAGTTCTGAACTTACTGCATAGGTACATTGGTAAAGCATGGATCAATGTACGTCTGCATATGTCATACCCATATGGTCCGTGTAGAAGCTGCCAATCAATGTAGTCGTTGTCACTGCAGTATCAGTGACTACTACAGTGATTTGTAGCTTACACAGGGATCACTCAGGTATGCATACTTACAATAAAATGAATACCTAAACTTAAAGGCGTTGTAAACCCTTGCTTTTTTTTTAAATAACAAACATGTCATACTTCCCTCCACTCTACAGTTTGTTTTGCATAGAGTGGCCCTGGTCCTTCTCTTCTGGGGTCCCTCAGTGCCACTGGTGGCTCTTCCCCGCATCGAGTGTCCATGTTGGTGAAGCGCTCTCCTTGGTAGACACCCGTTCGGGAGCACTCCCAAGTCCTGCATCTGTGTCCATTCACACAGAATGCAGGACTCGGCCCCGCCCTCATTGGATTTAATTAACAGCAGGAGCCAATGGCTGCACTATCAATCTATCCAATCAGGACACAAGACACCAGCTACAGATGGTGTGCTCGTTCCCGTACAGAGGATGATAGCATTCAGCTAAGTAAAGGTCAGGAGACTGAAGTGGTCACTCCAGATCCTTCACTTTATTCTGCTGTAGCCAATGACAAGTCGACTTGACCTTGTGTTTTGGATCATTGTCATGTTGGAATATCCAAGTACGTCCCATGCACAGCTTCCTGGCTGATGAATGAAAATGTTCCTCCAGTATTTTTTGATAACGAACTGTATTCATCTTGCCATCAATTTTGACCAAATTTCCTGTGCCTTTGTGGGTCACACATCCCCAAAACATCAGCAATCCACCTC